>NW_007726879.1:171042-211531 GCF_000696425.1 Galeopterus variegatus
TACTTATGCTAAGTAGTATTTAGTGCTACTCATAATGCCACCCAAACTATTTGGATTATTGGAATTTGCTTTTCTAAATTGTTTTTTTAAATGAGCAGCCATAACACTCAGCCAGAGGAAGAAAACATACTGACTTCCCACTGCAAAGCTCCCAATGAAGTATTCAAGGCCCTTACAATAAGATCTCATGAACTGCTGAAATATGGACTTTACTACCCATCTCTGAGCATTCTCTTCTAATTGTTAGTTAAATATGCTCACTGCCACAACTTTGTTTAAGTCACGTCCTTTGTTGAAGATGGCTGCATCAATCTTTGCTTAAGTCTTGCTCTTATACTAATGGACCAACTGGAGAGAGATTCTCCAAATTGTCTTCACTTTTCCTCCCCCTTGGTGATCCTGAAGTCATTTAAAATATCTATATTCTCATGTAAAGTATATGCCCTTACGTCCCTAAATATTCCTAAGCTTTTGAGTGCTGATGGCAGTAACTTATGTTTTTATTCTTGAAGCCTAGCAAAATGCAGAAAATATAGAAGGTGTTCAGTAGATATTTACAGACAATGAAAGTGACAACAGTAATGTGTGACTATATTTAAGGAAATCATCCCAATTTAAACAACTCAAAACTATTTTCGAAGGCTCATTTATTTATATTATGTATTCAATAAACAGTTTTAACACAAAATGCTATGTGCAATACTGTGGGTATAAAAATTAATTGGACACCAATTCAAAGCTTATCATAGCAGGCAGAGATGTGCAGAATGGACGGAAGAACAAAGAAGAGAGAGGAGTAGCTGTCCCCTGCAATTAGTGTACGTTTTCATGAACTTAACTTTGCGACAGTTAGGAAAGCCAAAATCAGTGTTTATTTTTAACTAATATCTTGATATAGGAATCAAACTCTTGGACGTCATGAGAAAATATATTTCATAGAGTGTCGTGAAGGTGACTAAGAAAATTAATTAGATCAGCATTCACAATGTACCATGAGTCAGAGAATCACGGAAATTAGAGCAGAATAGGACCTTGGAGATCACCTTGTCTGACACCTTCATTTGGCAGATGAGGAAATTGAAACCAGATTGGCAAGGATAATTTCCCAAGGTTGCACAGATAATTAGTAGCAGAACAAGGACTTGAACATAAGTATTCAAACTCCTAAATAGGGTCTTTTCAACTGAATAAAGGTCATACTGTTTCAAAGCACTAAATAATAAAATAGAATAAAGAGCTCTGCAGTAAAGTACATTCTAAAGAGGTAAAAGCAAACATGTTTCTATATATTTAACATAATAAAATATATATGCATACATAACAGGCTTATATATGCATATATGTAAAATATACATAATATTTTGTGAAAAAATACATAGATATGCACATGTATCTTTGTTCTTTTAAAAAATGCTTTAAAAACATATCTTTTTTTCTCTTTGAAGAATATGCTGTACATTTCATCTTAACAATTGTTAACATGAGGGCTTTGTTGATAATGATGAAGACGTAAGCTGTGAGACTGAGATAACTATTCAGAATATGTAATGGATTCTCGGCACAGTTCATTTGATTATTTCTAAAGGAATCTGCTACGTTTTCAGAAATGAATCTAACACTTGGAAATTAAATTCACAATAGGATGATATGGCAGAGACTATAACTCGTGTTTTTATTCTTCATCTTCTTTTCTTTGTATAATAATAAACTTTTTAGCTGAGTACTTGGCAAATCAGCCAAACGCCAAATTTTCTCACCTTTTCTGTAGCTATAACTCGTGTTTTTATTCTTCATCTTCTTTTCTTTGTATAATAATAAACTTTTTAGCTGAGCACTTGGCAAATCAGCCAAAGGCCAAATTTTCTCACCTTTTCTGTAGCAAAGTGTGACATAAGAATACGTTCCCAATCTCTGAATTGTAACTGATATGTGGTAGTCTCACCATTACCCACAGTTTCGCTTTCCACAGTCTGTTACCCACAGCCAACTATGGTCTGAAAATACTAAATGAAAAATTCCAGAAAGAAACGATTCACAAGTTTTAGATTGCACCCTGTTTGCTGAGTAGTTATGATGAAATCTCACGCTGTCTTAGCTCCATCCCACCTGGGGGACGTGAATCGCCCCTTTGTCCAGGATCTTCACGCTGGATACTCCACCCACACCCTAGTCATTTAGTAGCCTTCTCAGTTATTAGACAGACTATCTTGGTATCACAGTGGCTGTGTTCAGGTAAACCTTATTTTACTTCATAATGGCCCTAAAGTGCAAGAGTAGCGATGATGACCATTCGTACGTGCCAAAGAGTAGCCATAAAGTGATTCCTTTAAGTAAAAAGGTGAAAGTTCTCAAATTCATAAGGGAAGAGAACAAAATGGTATGCTGAGGTTGCTAAGATCTATATTAAGAACAAATCTATCCACAAAATTGTGAAGAAAGAAAAAAAAGTTTATGCTGGTTTTTCTGCCACACATCAACCTGCCAAAGTTATGGCCACAGTGCATGGTATGTGCTTAGTTAAGACGGAAAAGGCATTAAATTTGTGGGTGGAAGACACAACAGTAATGTGTTTCAATGAATGGCAGTCAGGTTTGGTACTATCTCTGGTGTCAGGCATCCACTGTGGGTCTTGGAATGCATCCTACGTGGATAAGGGGGATACTATGTTCAACTTTTAGGTCATGCCCTCATAGGAAAGAAGGGTGTGCTCTCTTCCATTTCCTCCTCACTGCTGCTGGGATGGAGTCACTACAGTGATAGCTGCAGTAGCCATCTTGCACCCTAATATTTAAAGCAGTTTCTGGAAGATGGCAGAGCAACACTAGAAGGCACCTGGCTCTCTAACATTGTGAAGCTGCCATATCATCCCTAAATGTACTGCCCATTTATTTGCATAGGAGAGGAAAATACTTCTATCCTGTGTGAGCTATCATTTGAGTCTTTTTCTTCACAACAGCTTAACAGCTACCCTAACAAATACAATTCAGACTGATTTGACTGGGGAATTTAAACATTTACATTAGTAGACAATTCTGTGTGCAGAATATTAGACAAAACTAGATTAAAAAATAAGTCTTTGCCTTACTTCATGCTGATAGCAATTTTTCCAACCTAAGAACAGTTTGAAAGTATAATCATACATTTAATGATTCATTGCACAGAAACATTGGTTTTTAAACAAATGATTTTATTAAATTGTATTTCTGCACTTTCTGTATGTTCACCTTGAATTTATAGGACTACCTGCCATGTTACTGAGAACTCAATTCCAAGTTCCTACTTCTACCATAGTCTGCTTTGACTGCCTCTCCTCTGTTCTCTTCTGTACAGTCCAGAGGTGTTTCCTGTTAATATATTTCTACCAGAGGACTTGTCTCCTGGTATTATATATATTTTTAATTGAAACATAATTGATTATACATATTTGTGGGGTACAAAGTTTATTTATCATCTTTATTTTCCACTGGAGCAGGAAATCCTATTATTATATAGTTTAATTCTCAGGTCACAGAAAATGATCGGTGTCTTTGTTTCACTATTTCTTTTTCTCAGCTCTACAAGACCAACTCCTGCTCCCGCTTCATTTCTTAGTTCAAATTGTACCTCTTCATAGACATTTCTGTGTGTAAAATGGCACTCTCTTCCCGAATCATTATCATATCAACCTATTTATTTCCTTCATAGATTTTAATATTATCTGAAATTAATTTTTGCATTTATTTGGTGATTGTTTATTGACTGTCTTCTTCTTTTGGTTTTTAGAATGTACATTACATAAATATGGGTGTTGGGATTCTCTGAACTTGAACATGGACACACTTTCTGCCTTTATTGGATTTACAGGAAACTGAAGGAAACAAACATTTAACAAATGATTACTCAGGTAATTATTAAAAGGGTGATATAGCTCTTATAAAAATAAGGTATTTAATTTGATCACAAACAGTTCTCATGTATCTTTTAAATATATGAATTTTTAGTTCGCTGAATCTCAAGCACTGTACACAATATTGAATAAAACTGCAAGTATCGATAAATTAGTAACTTGCAATGTTATGAGTCTTTTCCAACTGTCTATAAATTAAATTGATGCATTTTATATATTTTATGTGAATTTATTTTTATTTCTGAGGTAAAGGGGTAATAATATATTTAAGCTGCTATTCCAAATTTTGTCCTTGAATCTAGACATTAAGTCATTCCATGTTAATCTGCCTAAGTAAAGGTTACCTTATGAAAATATGTAAGTGGTCAATTATTCAATTTGAAATATTAAAGTATTTAAAATATTTTTAGTTATTTGTTCATGTAAAATGCAACATACTGAGCCACTTAAACATTGTGTAAAATAAAAGATCAGTCTTTTTCTAAGGTATATAATCAAATTTCAATTCTACCAACATATATTTCTTTTTCATTCTGTCTTCTTTCCTTTTTATAGCTCTGAACACACGGGTTCTCCAAAATTTAAAAAGTTTGTTTTTGTTTCTCCCACAATTGTTCTACTGAATCACTGGGTATTTATAGCATAGTTAGGCTGACACATAAAACTAACCATCACTGTGGCCAAATGGATTTCTTTTCCAATGAAAAAGGAATAAAAGTAGTGCATGTCACTTCTAGAAATTAGATTTAAAAATGAGTACACAATTTAGTCTTGCATTTCCTCCCTCAGCAATTATGGAAGCATGTGCGAAGATGGAACATCACCCATCAGCCTGATTACCTGAGTAACTCAAATGAGCAGAGCCTCTGATAATTCTTTGTATCGATAGAGTGAGTGAGAAACAAACTTCTGTTGTGTTATATCACTGAAAACTTAGGGCCTGTATGTTATAGCAGTGTAACCTGGTCCACCATCTCAACCCCAAGATCAATGGGTAAGTGAAGAAAAGCTGGAGGGTGATTTACTGACTCTGAAATTCTTTGGTCCAGAAGTGACATGTGCCAGTGCTGCTCTCAATCCACCGGCTGTAGCTAGCGTCATGGCCCCACCTAAGTACAGTGCAGCTAGAGAAATTGGGGAGGGGAAGACATGGATACTCTGTAGTCAGTAAATGTTTCTATCTCATACTTCTCAATAGTCATGCGAACCTCATAAATTACTCTTTTGAACTTTGTTTCTCCCTCCAGAAAAATAGAGAAATAGAAAACCACTTTGCGTGATTGTGGGAAGGATTAGATTTGATGATACACGTAAAAGACTACCACGTAGTCTTTTATCACTAGAAAGTAGTTAGCTGCTTTCCTAGTCTTTAAGATGGTTTTAATTACATTTTATTGCAACTTAATAACGCAATTTGTTTATTCTTTAAATATCTTTCAAGCGATTACTATGTGTTATATGACTGACAATTTAATTTTATCTGCTACAGACTACAGTTTGAAGCTTCTTAATGATAAATTGATTTATCCATATCAAATAGACAAGAGTTGGTTAATGAATGAATGTTATCATTGCCTACTGATTTCACAGAACTTAGAAATCAACTTGGTTCAGAATTTAATTTCTTAGAAGAGAAATCTACCCGATATCTGATAAAACAGGAAGAATGTTATACAACTTCATACTCAATAAACATTATTTGTTAGTAAAATATGTACCGATATTAATTCTTATTTGATATTTGATGATTTCCCAGTTTAACAAATGGGAGATGGAATGCCTTTACCTGTGTCTGAGTTAGCAGAGCATCAAGAGAAAGACTAAGCCATGCTAACCAATTTTCTGACATGTCTGATGCAAAGAGATACTGGATAAATCATATTTTAAATATAGCTGGTGATTGACAAATCGTTCCCAAGTCCACTTATTTATCAAGGCTCGACTTATAAGAGGATCAAAGAAGACCTTTATGCCAATACCAATTCTATAGTAAAAACTATAAAGAGCAAAATAATTTTAGATTATTAGATGTGTCTGATTCTCATTTCATAAGAAACACTTGAAAGTTCTCATTTGATTGGGTAAGACTACCATGTTTACACAGGGCAGTCAGAATACAATTTTCACTAGGCTTTTATTTATACAAATCTCAATTTCTGTCAAAATGTAAATATATCAGATTAAATTTTATTTGATAATCTCATTTACACAAAACCACTATATTATTGTCATTTAAGTAAAGATCAAGATGAGGAACAGAAGTGTGAGAAAGCTAACAATAAATAAATCTTACTCTTTTATTCTTTCCTTCTTACTAATAGTTTCCTCTATATAAACTAATTCTAGAATTTATCCAGCTCAGCCAATAATTAAAAACCAGAAGTATCTTTTCAAAGTGAAGTGGTAGTAATTTTATTGTCTACGAGATGAAGAGCACATGGAGAGACATATTTTTGAACATCCACATGCAAATAAGCTTGAACAATAATTTTAGTGTGTAGTGCTATATTATTTACCAGTTCTGGGGATCCTTGTAATTCATGCATCAAATAATTACAGCATTATGTTCTTTTAAATGCCATTAAAAGAGAACAGGTGCAGTTTCTGAATACTGAGGACAATAAGCCAATCTGTGTTTAGAGCAGCATGCCTAGTGTAAAGAATGAAAGAATGAGGACGCGATTGATGTGATGAAGACTTTTCAACTGTAGACGATGATACCAAACAAAAGGTTGTTTTCAGCTGCTTCGTTAGCAGTTTTTTTCTTATTTTTCTAGCATCTTCTCCCAAAAGTCACAGAGGATTTATAGAAAAGTGGTTATATTAACTCCATATAAAGTAATGAATAACTCAGAGCATGCTATTTCCACATTGTACTTCTATAACAAAGATAGGATAAGAGGAAAACAATGATGGTAAGCATATGAATAACACAGCCAGTTCTGATTTTAATGCAACACGGTGAACAAAAATCCATTCTTTAAAGAAAAATCCTTGAAGATTCATATATCTATGCTGGAGTCATGAATTTATCTTTCTGCATTTCCGAATATATATCTCATTGTGGTTGTGCTCAAACACAGCCAGGAGAGGAAAAATGATGCAGTAGGAAAATAAATATTCAGGAAAGAATTCTGGATGCATGTCCAGATATCAATTCTGCTTCTGTTGCAAAGATTTCTGTCTGACTTTTGATGTCTTTCTTTATCTGTCTAGTTTGCAAGTTTTCCTGAGCAAGTAAAAGAATTGTCTCAGGTCTTCGAGCTATTTGACTGCATGCATGACTTTATCTTTAAAACCAAGCAACCAACCAACTCTCTCTTTCTTCAGTCTTTCCTTGCCTTGTTGTCCTGCCTTCACGCTGCCCTTTAAGTAGCATGCAACTGGAGTCTGCAACTGGTCCATACTCTTCCTGTTTTTGTTTGTTGTGTTGTTTTACCTGACTTGAGTCTTTCATCAAAACGTTTTTGACACCCTCTTATAAGGTAATTAGTTAATTAACTAGATTTAGTGTCCTTAAACCTTTTTAGCTGATTTCATTAACCCTAAGGATTACTTTAATCATCTCAAAGAGCGGAAATATGTCAATACAAAGGTCCCAAGCAGAACAGAGAAGAGAGCGCTGCTGCCTCCGGCACACCATGCTCCCCATAGACCAAGTGCTTGTTGAGCATTTATATTTCTTGACCCTCTTCGAAGACTACCATATGCAGTATCTTACTTAATTTTCTAAATGACTTTAAGAGTTGACATGACATTTTGGAGGTGTCACCAGGAATGAGCTGCACAGCCAGGGGGTATATTTCTCAGTCAACTTTGCAGCTAGGAATGGCCATGAGACAAGTTCTTGACAATGAGTGAGAGTGGCAGAGGTAACTACTGGTCTTGGCCCCTGAAAGACATGTGCGGCTTCCCCTCACACTTCCGTCCCTTTAAGTGGTGGGATGTTGATACCCACTCACCCAAAATGCAAAGCCTCCATAGATTGGGATTCCTGAATGATTATGTAGACCAAAGGTACAAGTTCCCACACCAGTATAATCCTGCTCTCTATCCCCTACCAAAATGGAACAATCTTGCATTCTTTTAATGAGGAAAAGCAAAACCCTATTGTGTCTGTTTATTACACATTTTGGGTCTATTTGTTCTATCAGTTAGCCTGCCCTAACTGATACAGATGGCTATTATTATCCCCACTGTATAGATGATGAGACTGATACAAAAAGAGGTTAGGTTACCTGCCTAAGGTGACACAGAAAAAGTGAGGGCAACTGTCCAACTCCAAAATCTTCCTACCAAAAGCTGTGTTAAAAAGTCTTCACTCACAGTGAAGCGGCTATAGTCTGTTTTGACTGTAGCCTACACTGGAAATTCATGAGGTAAGATTTTGAGATTAACTAGAAATGTATAACCTTCTCTTTCAAAACCCATGAAATAATAATAATAGTAAAACCAGAAGACAACATCTCTAGTCCACTGCTGTGGTTATCTTAACTTGGTAAATAACATGTCTACCAATCTAGGTTTTGAGCTAGAAACTCGTTTTTCTAATCACTTCTGACTCTCACATCTCCATACATCCATTCAATCACCAGCCCTGTCTACTGTATTTTCTAAATATAGCTCATATTTTTACCCTTCTCCTATGAAAGTCATTGTCATCTGTTGTCCAGATGTTCCCTGCCTATACTTTTAACCTCTCTTACCTATCTTTTATACTATCGCCAAAGTGAGCAATATAACAAGTAAATTACTCAAGTAATTATTGTCTTTATTTTGTGGTCTTATCAACATATCAACATCTTCATAATCTTGCTCTTATCTACACATCCATTTTGATTTACCCCCATTCATTCCCTTGATTTTTTTGGGCTGGCAACTCTAACCTATAACAGATTCATGGCATTATTGGATTTAATATTCTGTGTTAGCTATTTGCAATGATGACCTTGAAGATGTATAGATATAACAGTACTTAAAACATATAGTTGTTGGGATGGCTAAGAAAATGTATGCAAAGTGAGCAGCAGAGCTTTGAACTGTCCATCCTGGCTAATGTGTGGAAGCAAATGACTTGCCTGACAATTATCCATGATCCAAACATCAATTGGTAGTATTCTTTAATGTGAAATTCATAAAATACTCAGGGCCTATATATCACATTTGCAAAGGGCCTATACTCAGAAATTCCTGAACACAATTGCATATGATGAACATCTGCATGTCTCTTTCTGTCTATCACCACCTAAAGATGGATGCTTTATCTGGCAAATGTCTAATTAATTATTCTTTAAATCTTAGCTCAAGTGATAACTTCATTGTGTAACTTTTATTCCTAGACGGACTCAGGTTAATTTCACTTATGTTATCAGTGCCCTCATGTTATGATATAACAATTTTTGAAATGTATTATATTATGTCATGTAGGACTCTGTTACCCCAGATGTTTGTATTATATGATATTGGGTTATAGTGGAAACTGAATTAATGGCTCTGCATTAATACAGATAAATGCATTAATTGCATTTTAAGTTGTTCATATTATGCTTTCTCTTATCTAATTGTAAGTTTCTTCTTTCTTCATATCATAATTTCTAAATGTTTATCTTACTCTCACATTACTTATAAAAGTGTTTAGCGCGAAGTCTAAATTTAATGTTTATTGAATCAAAACCAAAATAAAATAAAAGAGTATTTCTTCAGAGGTTAAGTAATACAACACTCCATTATATCTTGTGGGTTTTGTGGTGAGTTTCAAATATGTCCACAAGTTCTTTGACACGCCTTCCTTCAAGAGGTGGGTCTTAATTACCCTCTCCTTCAGTGTGGGTGAGATTTGCATCTGACAGGTAGAAAACGGTGGAAGGGACTAGAACTTCTGAGAATAAGTCATAAAAGGCTTTGAATTTTAATTCTCTCTCTTACTCCTGTATTGCTAACTCTGGGAGAAGCCAGCTAACACATCACAAGGACACTCAAAGAGCATGTTGACAGGTTCACCTCCCAAGAATATGAGAACTCCTGCCAACGGCCCTGTGAATAAGCCACCTTGGAAGTTGAACTTCCAGCCTCAGTGAAGCCTTCATGAACGCAGCCTGGCTGCTATCTTGACTTCAATTTCATGAGTAAAAACAGCCAACTAACCTACTTCCAAAATCTTGACCCACAGATATTATGAGATAATTATGAGATATTATGAGATAATAAATATTTGTCATTTTAAGTTGCTAAATTCTAGGGTAATTTGTTATGTAGCCATAGATAACTAATAAACTTTTATCCTGTAGATAAATTTATACTGTGGATAAAATTATAAGGTAAGTTAGTTTATTACATAGTGCTAAAGTGATTAATTCAACAAATATTTACCAAATAACTATTATCTCTTATGGAAAATAAGTATATGCATTATGACTCAGCAATCCCACTTCTGAGCATATATTACAGAAAAATCTCCACAAATGAGAGGCAAACCATGAAGCAGAATATTGACTGTGGCAGAGTGTATGGTGGTGAATGTTAGAGATAGTCTGGGGACACATTACTAGGGAGTGGATGGAAAGTATGGTGGATGCAGACTATAAAATATTATGCAACAGTTAAAAGTCAAACAATTTAGGCAGAGAAAAATGCATGGATCTTAAAAACATATTTTATAAAAAAGTAACAAAAATGCATAATACAATTAATACAAGTTAAATATGCATACTTGAACATCATCACTACATATTTTACAATGACACATTTAAGGACATCTATCAAGCCCGATAGATTGGGTACCTCTGTTGGGGAGGGAAATAGAAATCAAGATAAAGGACAAAGAAAGGCAGAATACATTTATACATAAAATGAGACAGGGTCCTGAGGCATAGAAAGAAAATGATAACCATGAAATGGTGTGTATGATTAACTCAAATCAAATATCTGTACTTAAGTTCCATAAAAAACAAACCAGACAAATAAAACAAGAAACAAACATGCAAAAAACACCTACTCTGTTTTTTGTAGTTTGGAATTAGGAATGCAATAGTGAAAAAGAGACATTGCCCCGCTGGTGCTTTCACTCTCAACAAATAAGTAAAACAACAAATAAACAGGAAAATATTAAATAAGCATAAGTGCTATGAAACAATTAAGCATGTGATGTGATAGAGAATAACGTGTAAGGACTGCTGTGGAAAGAGAGACTTGGGAAAGCCTCTCTGCGGAGGTGATATTTGAGCTGAGTTGGACGTTTAGAATTAGCTATCTGGGCAATGCTGTGCAAAGGATATGTATTCCAGGCAGAATACAGATGTCTTGGCTTGGCATGAAGGAGATAACAAAGATCAGTATGGCTACAACATCATGAGTTAGTGGACAGTGGTAAAACAGTATTATGTTAGCCGTAGGAAAAAGATTTGAATTATAGCTCTAGTGAAAAAGAAAGCAAGGAAGAAAAAACAGCTAGCTTTCTCAAAAAAAAAAAAAAA
Organism: Galeopterus variegatus; assembly: GCF_000696425.1. Taxonomy (NCBI): domain Eukaryota; kingdom Metazoa; phylum Chordata; class Mammalia; order Dermoptera; family Cynocephalidae; genus Galeopterus; species Galeopterus variegatus. The sequence goes on from NW_007726879.1 coordinate 182,401, forward strand.
AAAAAATTACACCAGGACTGTTGTTTGGAGAATGAATTCAAGGGGAGAGAAACACAGGAGTGGAATGAGGTTGACCAGTTATGACGCCACATATATAATAATATCAGGATAAAACGATGGTCGCTGAGGTGGTGGCAGAAGCTGTAGAGCTGAAAGTGACCTTAGCCAGAAAAACAACCGTCTTTGGGGTAACTAAGACCAAGCAGAACGTTTCAGTCAGCCATTAACTTGAGAACTGTTAATCATCAATTCCTTGAGGTTAGCAGAAGAACTGAGAGACTGCCCAGAGATGAAATCACCCCCTCTTATGCGGATTTACCTCAGAGGTTGTGAACCTAGGATTAAGGGCTGAAACTAAGTTTCTTGTTTTTCTTACCTCTCTAAGCAGCTTCAAGCAAGAGGAGATATATGAGAAAGTCAAGACAACCCAGATGGTTGCAAACTCCCCCTCTTACTTAAAGGAAAACTGCATCCACGTTAATTAGAAATCCAAGCCAGGTATTTTTATGATGTTTGACTGAGGTTATTATCCTCAAGTTCTCCCTAGGAGATAAGGACACCTACCTGGAGGTAACATCAAGGACTTGAAGCTGAACACAGATTCTCTGTGACGCTGAAGCTGCCAGTCCATCATGGGACCCTGACATTTGACTCAGGCCATCTGCTGCTCCCAGATTCTCCCGCTTCCCTTTTCCTTCAGAACGAAGACCCTTACCTCATCTTCCTGCCTCTTCCCCTTTTGCAGAAAGGGCCTCAGAAGTTGGGATGATTTTAGCCTGGTCATCCCCCAGATGCCAGTTATCTGAATAAAACTTCTAATCCTTGCAGCAACTTCTGGACTTTTGAATCATTTGTTTAATGTAAGAGGGCAAGAAGAGCCTGCTCTGTCAGTAACAGAGCTAGAGAAGGCTCCAGAGGCACCAAAGGGTCAAACAAACCAAGTGGGCTGGGTGGGGAACTTCAGTTTTATCCCAGAACACAAGGATGGAAATGGAATGACATGATCCGGTTTATAAAACGATAGCCCACATTCTAACCCATGCTTGTTGGGAGGGGTTAGAATTATGCATAATTTAATATGCATAATGCTCACAAACTAAATATATCAGTAAGAATAAAGTATCACTATTTGTGGTGATTGGTCCTGGAGAGCTGGAGCATGAGTGTTTTAGGCCAAGACAACAGACCTTTGGAGGAGGCTGAAAAAAGTTAGACCTGGGATGTATCTCAGGTCTTCTTTGCTATAAGTTTAGTTACAAGGATCACCTAATTAAATCCACATAGATTTAAGGAATACGTTACATTTACAGTAGAAAATTTATATACTTCAATTAGCATCACAAGTGTCTCTCAGTGCCTAGCTTGATAAGACTCTGGCCTTTCTTAAGGGTAATCTTTTTATGAAACTGACATAAACTCTGTTGATTGAATGCTCACATGGTATATCTGCATTTGTCATTAAAAAATGCATATGGGAATTAATCCTTTAGAGCTGTTATGAATAATTCCAATTTAAATTGAGAATTGGTAAGGCTGCATTCTAGAATTTTAAAATAACAGGCTTTTAGTGGTATGCATTTTGTTAAAAGCTCTCCATGAGCCAATTTTATGGAAATGCTTCTGGGAATTTTCCCTGTTTTTGTTATGCAGTGATGCTTTTTTCATTTGTTAACAGAGTGTGGAGTTCATGAGTTTTTATACTGCCAAAGTATTGGGAAATTTGCTATTACTTTTAATATGGTGATTGTACTTAATTGTGGTGTATATGCATATGAATGGTCAACAGAAATCATTTTTTGAAAATTAAGGTAATATTATAGAAGTAAACAAATCATAATTATGTATACTTCATGTTCCATGGAGATAGCAATTGTCATGTTAATTACAAATATATTTGCATTTAATAAAATGACCAATGATACTTGCATCTGACTTTTTGATTTTAGACTATAGCCCCAGGAAAACTAGAGTATATACATCTCAAATCACGATTTTAGAAAGGGGTAGATTATAAATTATAAATAAATGAATAATTGTTTCTGCTTTAGTTTATAGTCTTCATATACTACGAATATTGCAGAATGTTTACAATATAAGTGAAAAGCTAAGATACAACACAGGACATATCATTATATCCTATTTTGTTGAAGTGTCTGAATGTTTAGCTAACTCTATTGTTTCTACATGGAGATATACATATGTAAAATAATCCAGACATTACTATAGTAGCTAACCTCTTGCAGTAGAAAAGTATCTTACCTTGAAATGTACTTCACATGAAGTCTGGAAATCATGAAACAATTAAGACTGATGTGTGTGTGTGTGTGTGTGTGTGTGTGTGTGTGTGTGTACAGTGACCATCTTCTGTTCAGAAGCACATGCCCTAGTTTCTTCTCTTTTTAATAATAACAATAATGAAAAATTTCCACAAGAGAGATTCTAATACAGAGCAATCATAAGATAACATTATTATCTAAAATATTCAGAACTTTATGTTTCTATCATTTTTCTTTTTTTAGCTTTAGTTAAAAAAGGAAGTTATTAAAAACAACTGACTTAGAATTTTTGAACTATTGACTTAATTATCAATGTATTTAAATGTCTAAAAAGCAATGCTTAGCAAAATCACCATCTCTTTGAATGTATATTTTGCTACCACATCTTATCATCTCAGTTCATGCCACATAAATTCTTTCTTTTCTATTCACATTGATAATGCATTAGTTACTTTTTTTAAATCTAATACTTACATTACTGCAGTATACATCCAAATTTCCTCCCTGCCTTTCCTTTTTGAATAACATCATTTGTCAAAATATTTAACTCCTTAAAATAATGCTTTGATCATTACTGTCTTTGTTGAAATTTAAATTAACATGAGCTTATAATTTTAACATATTCATACATGTTTCTCTATTTCATCATCTAATTCATTTTTATATACATATACATTTTTCATAAAGTCTATGTGAGTCTTGTATTTGAGAGGAATCATTATTTTTATCTCAATTTTTATTCATAGATGCACTTTAAACGAGACTTTTCCAAAGAACTTGTAGGAAGCAAAGTTAAAACTAGGACTTTGAAAGAAGTGTGTACATGATGATCATCGTCACCAATCATTGAGCACTTGCCAAGCATTTATTCAATACTTAAAATTCAATAACTCATTTAATTAAATTGACATCAAATAAGAGAAATACATTTTTATTATACAATGCCTATAAAATAACTGAGATGTAGTAAATAATCAAATTAAGCTACTATAAATCCTCATAATATTTGGATAAGTAATTATTTCTCCAATTTGCAGATAAATACACTAAGGTCTAGTGTAGTTATGTGTCTTGTGTACCAGAATACGATGAATAAATGACATGACTTGAGTGTGGCTCTTTCTGAACAAAAACTTCTTTTAATTTTTAGACTCTACTGAGGGAGATTTGGAGGGAAAAGCAGGAGTGAGATTTTGAAGGCCCATAGCAATATGACTTTTTCTCAGTAAGCAATGAGAAATTATAGATAAGAAGACAGTAAATAAAGATGTTACATAATCAGGTTTTCATTCTTGAAAAAAAAAATTACTCTGATTGCTATGTGAAGAAAAACTGAAATGATCGAAGACCAGAGACAGGAGATCTATCACAACTGGAAATAGGGATATTCCAAATATCACAACTGGATATATGAATATTCTCTTGGGTGAGAATTCTAGACTTGGAACCAAGGGAAATTAAGGCCTGAAAATGTGTGTAACATGAGAGAAAGGGAAAAAGGAAGACAATGCAAGAACTGTCTGGAATAAAACTAGTGTTATTCCAGGAGCAGAAAGACCACCAGGGGGATGTGAGATCATAGAAATTGAGAGAAGAGAGTTTCAAGAAAGAACAGAAGCCACCACAGGTTTGTAAATGAATATTTTCAGTTTGTCAAAGAATAATGAGCCATTGCATCTGGCCATTAGCTGGACATTATTTTAAGAGAGATGGAAGAAGGTAGCAACACGGGAGTGAAAGCCCTGTTACGATGTCTTGAGGACTGGATGATAGGTGAGGAAGTGAAAACTACTCTGAAGAAGAATACAGAAAGGGAGTGAGTATTTATTAAATGTATTAAATATACCTTGTGTGCCAGGTACTTATATATGCTGCTTCTTACCACCATTGTGCAACTCTGGGCATCTTCCATTCTACAGATGATGCAACCTGGCTTGAGATAAATTTAAAAAGAAAAACACTTCAAAGTTATTGAAAGGTGGATGATTACCAACCCCAAACAGATTTCTTCATCAGCATTCTGGGAATCCTTCTCTCAATGAAGACACCTACACCTTAGTTACACATTATTTGAGATGAAGAAAAAGTAATTGCATAAGTTAAGAACCAAAACATTGAATTATTTAAGTTTCGGTTGAAAAGTTACTTTTCAGGTGTGAAATAAGAAACATCAAGAGACAGGTATGAGTCAGAAAACAATGTGATAGCCCGTTCCAGGCAAGAGAATAGTAGAAAAACTGAGAGATCCCACGTTGGTCACTTTTTGTGCTTTGCGCTCTGTGTTAAGCCTTGGTGTAGGTGACAAAAATGGTGGTGGCAGTGGGGTCATGGAATCCCTGTTAAGCTTAAGGATCCGTGCCAGCAGCCCACCTGCACACTTGCAGAACTGAGACTGTGTGCAGTTTTGCAGAGACAGCAGCAACAGAGACAGATGCCCTCATAAAAACAGTCAGAACAGCCAAGTCCTCCCTTGAGTCCAGAGTCTCAAAGGAAGGGCAAAGGATCTCATGTACCTGAATGTCATGATGAGAAAGATACAGAGTGGCTAATATGGTTTCTCAACCAGTGCCTGAGCTCAGATCACATAGCCTCAATGGGAGTGACAGATGCACATAAACAAAGCTGAAGTTCCACAAAAAAGCCTGTCACATCTGAGTGGGGCTTAGAAAACCCACGTTTTCTAAGTGTAGAATCAACACCTGGGAGAAAGAGAGAAAAAACCCCGGGAGATTCATAACTAAATGCGATGAAAATACAGACCAGAGTTGAACTTCATATCTAGAAAGACTATACCTTAAAGGGCTTAGATTAAATTTCTACATTAGATAAAATAAAGTGAGTTAGTGTCAAAAGATAGCTTCATAGGAAAAAGAAATCTTTTTATCACATCTGTGAGTGTGACTTTCAAAATCGTACTGTCTATGCCTTACTTTGTTTAATTTTTATATGTGAAGGAAATCATAATGGATTTTCTGCTAATAAAGAGCATTAGTCGGAAAGGTGGTCAGGGTGAATTGAGAGAAGTGGTAAACACTTTCAAGTCATTGTAGAAAATGAGGGAGAATGCTAATTCATTGCTGAGTGATATTTAGAGTTCATTTAAGCTAGGTTTGAGATGAAATAGCACGTGCAATAAATCCACAGAGTTAAGGTTTTCTTCTTTAGGCAGCATTTAATGTTATTTATCTTTTTTTATGTAGGCACAGTATTATATCTATTGTAACATGTATCAGATGTTCATTATTTTAATCCAAAGGACTACTCCATTGGTAAAACACAATCTTTGTTTCTGAAAGGCTCACTATCTACTAGAAAAAACAGGCACATAAGTAAATAAATACAATGAAAATTTAATATGCCTTTTTTGAGAAATATAGAATTCAGAAAGGCAATTCCTGGTTGTTGGAGAGAAAAGAGGTTAAGAAAAGGTTTTAAGAAAAGCAGATAACATTTCAACCGAGTTTTGAAGCATGTGCAGAAATATACCTAGCAAAACAGGAGAGAAAGTAGGGTAAAAACATTGTGGAAAAATAACAGCCAAGCTGTACCAATTTGAGGTGTTTTGTTGTTGTTGTTTTTCTACCTGGCCTTAAGCATTTCTTTACTTAACCTTTATTTCTTTCAAATATTGTTTGTGTTGAAGTGTCCCTATACAAACATTACCCACTGAAGTTCACAATTATCTTCATTTTTCCTTTCAAATATACTTGTGTTGTTAATCTAAATATAAAGATTGTTATAAAGATAAAAAGACACAAAATCTACAGTTACATGTGAAGCTCTATCAATATGATATGTTTGTTGTTGGTAAATAAGATCATCTGCTATGAAAAAGAAATTTATCTGGGATGTCTGTTTATTTAACCACACTGTATAAAAATGTGCCATGCACAGAACTAAATTTATACATCTAAGCCTATTATTAGCTATTGATCTCATTACAAGCATAATGGTTGATTTGCTAAAATCAAAAATTTTAGGAGCAGACATTACTTAATTTTGATATTTTCTCAACATCACAACAATCCTTTTATAAAACAAAATGCTGAAATTAAACCCGAAGGATATGTTTTCAAACTTGGTGAGATGAAATGAACTGCATTTCAAAACAACACTTAAACGTTGAACTAGTCACACAATTCAGGGATACCAAATTAGCATTCCATGGATTCGTTCATCAGAAAGTACTGGTGGCCTCTTTACTGACATAGTGTAAAGCTATTCATTACCAGCAGCTTTTAAGACACTCAAATGTGCCAAGTTTCACAGGTGCTGCCTGCAGAGAATGCCCCAATAGTCTGCCACTCCTCTCTTGCAAAAGACTAATCTCTATTCACAGGAGAGGAAAAACTTACAGAGAGGCTATTTTTTAAAATCTTAGAAGCCAATTCAATTTGGAAATTGAGCAGTTGTACCTCCTCTTAACAACAGGTGCAGAATAATGCACTGACTCTCATAAATATTCTTGAAAGAATCTCTTCACTTTAGCATTTTAATGCCATGTTTCTCTAAATGAGTATGTTTCTTCAAATGCTTTTTTTTCCAATTTAGATGTATCAACTCTTGCATACTGTACCTAATTTGTTTTACTAATGAAAATATCAAATACCACTTGATTTGTGTCTCCTGTGCAAATTTTGCCATTAAGTTATTAGTATAATGTTTTATAGATTTGATGTTTCTTACATTAAGAAAAAAAGATTTACTGTTTTTCAACTATACTAAATTTCTATAACTATTGATTATTTTCTCAATAATAAAGATGATTTTATGCCTGGGATTTAAACCCATGTTCTCTTGACTGAGACTCCCATATTTGGAAATGTCAGTAGTACAGTTGAGAGGAAATTGCATTAGAATGCAGCTAAATTCCAGAATTATCACCACCATTTTCTAGCTAAATAACCTCTGGAATAGCACTTAATATTTTAATCTTCATTTTTGCTATCTGTAAACCAAAATAATAAACTCTGGCTTGTACATCTCAGAGAGTTAATATGCAGATCAAATGCGATATCAGTTATGAAAAATGAGTAAAAGTACAAAGTAAGTATAAAAATAAAATATAAAAAGTAAATATAAAAAGGATAAATCAAAAATAAGAGAAGACTCTCTTCCCAGAATAAAACATGGGAGAAAATCTTTCCAACCTTGTGATTGGTAAAAGTTTCTAAGGATTCAAATGCTCTACCTATTGAAGGAACTCATTAATGAATCAGACTTAAACTAAATTAAAAATATCTTTTCTTCAAAGAACATCGTTATGAAAATGAAATGACAAATCACATTCTGGTTGACTATATTTGCAATTCACATATCTGAGAAAGAAATTGTAACAGAATATGTGAAGAACTATTTCAACCCAAAAATAAGACAAACAGCACAATAAAAATGTACAAAATATTTGAACAGACATTTCACAGAGCATGATATTTGAAAGGTCAATAATCACCTAAAATGATATTTAATGTGATTAGTTATAGGGAAAATAAATTTTTAATTTCATTCTACTCAGAACATGGAATACTGCTAAGAATTGAGATGTGGGTAGAGCTAGAACAAAGGCTAAGAAAGGTTTTAATGTTTACGTATTTGGCATTGAAAAAAAATATTGGCTTTATTAATAATTCTATTTTAACATGTGCACTGATCTTTGCTTTTACAGAAGATGCCATGTGAAAAAAATGCAGGGACCTTGGGTGCTAATTTGAGTGGGTTTTTGTTTTTGTTTAAATAGTGTTCAGAAGGCAACCTTTCAGAAATATTTCCATACTTAGCAAAATGTAACTTCCAAATGGAAAATTTAAAAATATAAAACTGAAGTAATATAGAGACAATTTAATCTAATTATCCAAAATTCACTTTTTGCTTCAGGAGTACATTTTATTTCAGAAAAAAAAAAAAACGAATGACTTTTCTTGACTAATGAACCCTGAAGTAAAAGATGAGACTGGAAATGTTCCTAGATAACCATTATTGAAAAGCTTTCCTCAAAGGCTGGAAGTAATTTTATTTTTCCTTTTCAAGACTTGAGAATTTTCGCTTGAGGTTTCTGTTTTATCTAAGAAAAAAAAATAAAGATGATTTACATGAAGTTTTCAATAACAAAATTAGAATATTTTCAAATCTATGAAAATGTCAGAAATATACATCAGCTTGGAGTGGAGGAAGATAAAAAATGCTAGCCTACAGGCTGGACTGGTGGTCTTTTCTAAGGACTTTTGGTTCATGGAGGATAGCAAGACTCTCAGTCTCAAGCCAGACCTCCTCTAACACCCTGGGATTGCTGGCCCTCCAGACCATGTGTCCACTCACTTCAATATGGTTAAAATAAGAGAGATAACAAAATACAGAAGAAGACAGATGGGAATAGATGAAGAAAATGTGATGCTCCCCAACTGCTGAAGGAGAAAGGAAACTGGCTCACCAATGGAGATACTCAAAAGCAAGACTTCCAGCTAAAAATGAGAAGCCAGTTGAGATTTTTCCCAAGGGAGATCAATGGAAGGATCCAGTAGCCCTTTGTGGATATGGAAATAATAGTAGGATGTCCTGAGAGGGGTACTCTGACCAGCAACATCCCTAAGACTGACTAATATCTACCCAACCACTTCGCATTTTAATGGAGGTGCTAGGCTGAATTAATAAATATTTAGTAGATAGCAGTACATGAACACCAACCTATCGGAATGAACACCCAACATATAAAAGTGAACATCAGCTACTACATTCTGGCTCTAGCTGAGTATCAGTACTGAGGCATACCTGTGACTATTTTAAGTCATTTTAGCTAAAAGTCATGGTGGTATCTAAGTACTATCCCTTTATCAAGTACTAACTGGATTGCAAAATTTAGAATTACCAGTCCCTAAATAGACAGGTAAGATGAAACAGTTAATTTCCTGAGAATCACATAGACCTAACCATTTATAACTTCATCGAAGGATATTATGAGTAAATCATTGACCTTACTGCCTCAGATATTCATGCAAAGATTATGATGCCTGGTTGGCCTGTTTGGATATTAATTGTCATGAAAGTAAACAGGGGAAAAAATCATAACTAATTTTTTGTATGGGATTCTATAGGAGATACCAGGGAAACACCCAAATAATTTACAGGAATAGAAACCATGAATATGTATCAAGTATAGTTCAGGGAATTTTAATATTATTTAAAATCTTTTTGAAAGGCAAAGTATTTTCTTTGTCGCTAAAGTGTCTCATAGCTGATATCTCCCCCAGTGCTCATGTAATATAATACAATAGCACTCATAGCACTGACGTTTCATTCTCTACTGTTAACCTATTCTAAAACAAAGTGGGAGTCCTTGGAGAGGAGCTGATACCAAGATGGCGACATGAGAATTAATGAGGGTCCTGGGATAGTGTGAATGGACAATTACATCATCAATTGTGTGGTCATCTTAATGATGCTGGTATACTCAGAGAATCGCAATACAATTCACTGTGGCCTATCCTCTAGGTGGTCACCTGACTTTTTAACAGATACTTTATCTTTTATAATTAAATTAGAAAAGTAAGTATATTCATCTATGGTTTCCATTTCTGTATTACTTCTTTTCAGATAAAACAGATTGCTTTCTACAGTTTCCTGTAGCCTGGAAAAGTCAAAGTAACATTTCTAACCTTTTAAATGGTAGAGAAATTTCACCTGTGAACATATCTCATCTTGATACTTTTCAAAGTGAATATTTTATCGCCTTCTCTATGATCTGTCGACCCCTGCCCATTACCTCTCTGACCACATTTCCTATCATTATACACTCCAGGAAGAGCACTACAGGCTCCAATGCACCTCAGGGCTTTGAGCATGCCATTCACTCTGCTCGTAATTCTCTCCCCCAGGTAAACATATGGCTTACTGCGCCCTCACCTCTTTCAAGTCTTTGCTGACAACCTAATTTAAAATTGTACACCACCCCACCCACCCCCACCACACACCACCCCTGGCATTCTCTGTCCTTCTGGTTTATTTTTCTCTATGGCACTTATCACGTCCTAAAACAATATATAATTTGCCTATTTTCTTTCTCGCCTCACTAAAACATTAATTCCAAATTTCCAGGTGTTCTTTCTCTTTCTGTATGCATATGTGTGTGTGTGTGTGTGTGTGCATGTGTGTGTGTGTGTGTGTGTATGCTATATTATATATATATATATATATAGTTGGCTGATGCACCTCCTGTACCTATAAATAGTATTAAATACTTATTTGTTGAATGAAAGAATAAATGGTTACAAATTCTAAGTAACTATTTTTTTATTCTTTTTTAATAATTAAGGCATTTAAAACTGCATATTTCACTTTGAGTCTAAAATTTGTTGTGTTCTCATAGGTATTGCTATGAAGTGCCCTCTTTTTAATTGCTTCCTCTAGAGTGTAAAAATTTCCATTTTGATTTTCTTTAATTCAAAGATTAACCAGGAGTGAATTTCTTAATTTCCAATCAGGTAAGAATTTCATTTTTAAAAATTGACTCCACATTATCATTTAAAATATTTAACCCTACAACATCATGATTTTTAAAAATAGTCTAATTTATACTTTTTGTAACTTTTAACATCAGGAAATTAGTTTAACTTATAATGGAGGTGTTTGTATGCTCTCTCTTAGCCTATCTGTAACCCACTTGATTGATGCAATCATAAACTAAACAGTTACATATATCTGAGTCTATTTCTAGACATTGTAGTATTTTCTACAATATTTCAATTAGTGTATCATCATCACCATCAACAGACATTTTTTGAGTTTTAATAAATGCTGACACTGTACACGTCCTCTCAAACTTCTTAGTGATGAGGGGGTAGCAGGAGCTGCCAGCCCTTCTCTAACACGGTTAACCAGGGAAGCATCACAGCGTAGTGATCAAGAACACAAGCTCTGTAGACAGATTGTCTGAGTCTGGCTCCTAGCTTCGCCTCCATTAGCTGAGTAATCTTGGGAATATTGTTTAGATTAAACTTCAGGGTCCTCAATAGTAAATTTAGAGTAATATTACCACCTACTTGTATCATTGTAGTAAATGATGGGGAAAAAACAGGCAAAGCACTTAGAACAGTGTTGGACACAGTTCGTGCTTAGTACATGTTAGCTAGTAACCAGCTAACCGTAACAGTTCTCAATAGTGAGTCACCCCAGAACTATCGCCCTTTATCCTGGTATGCGTGTGGCTCTGCATGTAAGGATGTTGGAGGGTTCCACTGAATGTCTCCTCTGTCCGCTACTTGTAGGTTAGGGCACTTGACAAACTGTGAATCTGTCAGCTTTGCCCTCATTCCAGCTTGTTTTCTGTAGTGTATCAAAGCATCTCTCCACTTTCCTATGTGTAGATTAAATCATTTAATTCATCCAGGTAGTGATTTAATTTTGTTCATTTCAGTGGGAATTTAGATGAGATTATGAAAGAAAAATCATGTATTTAGATCATAATAACGTATTATCATCCTTATGATTTTAATACATAGTTGAGGGTGTGTGTGTGTGCACGTGTGAGCGTGTGTGTGTGTGTTTAGCCTCCCTTAAAATCGGTAGGCTTTCCTTATATTCTATTTTTTTTAGATTTGTTTATAGCTGACTTTCTTGCTTGTATGAACTAATTTTATTTCAGCTCAATAAAAGGTATTACCCCAAACTTGATCTTTTTTGTTTCCTTTGAGCAACTTACATGAAGTCTTCCTGCTGGGTTTAATAGAACAACCACAACAAACTGACCTTCATTTTCTCCTGTGTTCTTTTGTCACATCAGTGTTCTTTTGTGCTGTTCTATTTGTTGCTGTCTGAAGTGCATCTAGATCTGTGATAGGGGACTTCTTTTTCAATTGACATTGATTTTTGAAATGTATTCACTCACTTTATAACTTGTGGTGGCTGCCTTAAAGTGCTTCAAAGATTTTTTTCATTTTTAGGGATTTGAGGTAGTATATGTCTTCGTAATACTTAGTTTTCATCTTCTTGATCCTTAAACCTATTTGCTTTTAGAAAATAAAGTCTTAGTTAATTCTCAAGGATGAAAATTCTGGATTTCGGTCAGATGCCGTATTAGTGGCCTCATATACATGCACATATCTGTGTGTGTGTGTGTGTGTGTGTACATACATGTACATGTGAAAAAATAATGATGCTGAAAGGAGGTAGAAAGGGTATTTTAGAATTTTTTTGTCCTCTTCATGAGGATTATAAAATATGCTATAAATATTAGAGATTGTACACTGAATCTAAATCATGTTACCAAATTAAGCATTAGAATAAATTTATCATTAAAGCAACTCAAATAAGATTTTCCCCTTTGAATTGAGCAAGTTTGATCAGAAAAAGGCATTATTTGTAAGTTATACCTGACTTTTAGTCTTTAGTACAACATCAAATTATTTCTTACTCATACTATCATTTAAAATAAGCAGTTTAGAACAAATATCATCTATTTATTTACCCAGTGGTAATTTTGACATAACCAATTTCATCTACACGCATAGAAACCTCTGATATAATTTGTATGAAAACTGACATAAGAAGAGACTTGCAAATGATATGAGAAAATCCATTGAGTTATTTCTCTTCTATGCAAATATTGTTATATTTTTTAAAGGATAGGAGATTTTTAAATTCTACTCAAAACTTAGTCAGATCTCCCGAACATCATGGTGTTTGTCAGTGACCACAACAGTTTAATAGGGAATGTTCATGAGGAAAGTTCATAGACAATATAATATTTCTTATATATAACATGGGATACTACTTCTAAATGATGAAACCACCACACCATCAGAATAGAGAGGATGATGTTCAGCTTCCTATTTATTTTTGCAAGTTAACAGGAATCTATTTCTATCAAAACATAAAGAAAATTGTTTAGAAGTGATTCAAATATATATAAAAAAAACTGGCTAGAGACTCAGCCCTAATTTAACTATATTTAAAATTTGAAAATACACATATTCTAAAAATTCTTTTATCAATAACATTATAAGATTTTGAAAAACCTTAGTGTCTTTGGACCTATTTGTGGCTTATATACAAACCATTGATGGTTAATGTGATATCAACAAACAATCAGCTTATTACTTTCTACTCCATAATATTTTCTTTCTCTGAGATGTAACTTCACGTACCAATTAACCATCAAAGAAAGAGGTGCACTTAACCCCTCCATATTAGGCAAAATATTGGAATGCAAATCTCAGAGCTGAAGGTTATAAAAAATAAATGTGACAATGTGTTTTAGTAAGTGAATCAGCATTTGATTTTCAAGACCATATCAAGTTATATTTTCAGAAGGATGAGGTAGTTTATTTTCTAAGTCTGTCTGAGGAGGTAATTAAAAGAATAATTTGCAGAGGATTAATATCCAGCACTAAGAAAGCAACTAAAGTATTGAAGAAACAAAGATCTTCTAAAATAATTTTCAGCTCAAGGTACCTATCGAATAATTTACGGTGATTGAGATGAATGCATTACAACTGAAGACAATTCTAGATTAGTTCTAAAAAATGATGGGATACTGTGCCCCAAGTGTATACTTTGGGAAGTTAATAGGTGTTTTAGAAAGTGAGAATTTTCGTTCTGAAATTTTCTTGTTCAAATAAACCTAACCAATTTTTTTTTTTTCTAATTGTAAAACTTTACAGAGTATTAGGAACGCGTGCATTGTAGATCTCCAGGGAGAGTTTATAGTAATCTGGAGTCTCCAAATTTGCTTAACCATGACTCTTTTCACAGAATGTATGTGTTTATGTATGTATTTCAGAACATAAGTATTAGTACCTTCAAAGTTATTTAGCGGAATATTTTAAAGGAATATCATCAATTGCTTAGTGAGAAGACGAAGATTGGTAACAGATCCCTCTGACTACCTTCTGCTGCAGAACCTGTGGTCACTGTCAGAAAGGAACTTATTCTGGTTGCTTAACCAAGTGATCTTCACTCCAAATAGTGTTGGGAAAGGAGAGTGGGTCTTAATCATTCCAGACTTCACTTCCAAGATTTCCATGACTAAGAACTTGGTTTTCGTTCAAGTAAGTTTGCATAGGTGTTAAGATAGGACTTTAGAGCTCTCTGTATTGCTTCTGTTCTCAAATCTAGTTATTTCAGCCAACAACTCAATTGCTTACCAGGGGGGAAGAGTGTTTGAGAGTGGCACTTAGTCTTCTAAGACTAAGTTAGAAGACTACTCTTAGTGTGAAGAAGACATTGTAGGAGGTACTAAACTGACATCTGAATACTAACCATGTGAGAAAAAAAAAAGGAACAAATCTCTTTTATTTAAAACATGTATTATATATTCAAGACTATTCCTATTGGCTGTTGACTTCCTCTCCTCATTTGAGAAAATCAACAAATATGGGAGAATAAGGTAACATGGTAGGATTTTTACTTAAAACATATAATGAGATGATGACTTGCCATTCTGCCTTATTACACATACACACAATCACACACATACACACAATCACACACATACACAAATCACACACATACACACAATCACACACATACACAAATCACACACATACACACAATCACACACCTACACAAATCACACACATACACAAATCACACACATACACATACGTCCACAGAATTTCAGAATGAGTAAGGCCTTTTTGGCTCTGTTAGTATTATCAAAATCAGCTGTCTGACAAAGCGCCTACAGCAGGACGAGTCTGGACTCTTTCTCATTTAGACTGTGGGCTGCAGGCAGCGTTCACTGGACAAAATGGCCAGGTGGCAAACTCTCTGCTTGCTGTTTATAATCTTTTATCCATGAGAGAACAATGAAGAGCAGGCACAGCACTATAATCCCACAGACCGTCGTTTTATTTTATCATTATATTTTTACTCTGTCTAAAATGCCCCACATTAGTGGCAGGTATGCCTAAAAAATATAAATATTTAAATAATACAAATTATGGGGCCGGCCCGGTGGCGCACTGGATAGTGCGCCGCTTGGGAAGCGCGGCGGCGCTCCCGCCCGAGGGTTCGGATCCCACATGCAGAACGGGTCCCGCTCACTGGCTGAGCGAGGCGCGGGAGCAGCACCGAGGGTTGCGATCCCGTTGCCGGTCCCCGGTCCGGTGCGGGGGCAACACTGAGGGTTGCGATCCGTTGCCGGACACGGAAAAAGACAAAAGACAAAAAAATAAAATAAAATAAAATAAAAATAATACAAATTATGTTATACCTATAAATGAGTTAGTTTACAAAGAACTAATTCAGCTAACAACTACCTAAAAACTAATAAAGTGAGACCATGAAAGAGCTTCTGCAGAAGTTCTGAGGACAAATACTATAGTGGAAAGACAAGAACATTTCAGAACCATGGGTGCTCAAGTGTAGGTCACATCAAGAATGGGGTGAAAGGCGGTGGCATCAGTGAAAGGACAACTTTTGTCTCTTACGAGATGAATTTAGAAGTTGTCCTATACCATTATTTTTTTTTTTCTTTTTCTTCTTTCCTTCAAAATTTGCTTAATCTTCCTGGTTCCCTTGAATAAGAATCCAGTCTACTCAGACATTCTATACAAGTAAGAGTGCACTTCTTGTAGCACTTATACCATTACCTTTATTATAAATTTTATTTTGAGTATGAAATATATGAAAAAATATTTTGCAGAAAATGTATTAATATGTTAGGAACTGCCTATACACAGGAAATGAAGTTTCCTGTTTTGGAAATAGAAAATAATTATTTAAGCACCTTCTATGTACTGGGTACTTTATAATTGCTATATCTTTTACATTTCTCAATAACAAGTTGAAGATGTCTAAATATTAAAGTCTTTCAAATTACTGCTTCATTATTACTTAGCATATGCCTGTGAGTCATTATGGAATGACTGAAACTCCAAAAATAATAAAAGATTCTTTTATAACATATAAATGTAAGAAAAATTAATATCCTAACTTTCCCATACAGTTTCATATAAAATTGCTTTCAGCAAAAGTCCCTTGTATTAATATATAAATGCCATTTTAATTAAATCACAGATTCTGTAATATTAAAGGATTCAGAGGCCATTCAGAAAGGTCCTTTTATTAGTTATAACGCAAAATTGGTTGTAGTAATACAGGCCAAATAACAGTGACTCATGAAAAATGGAATTTTATTTTTCTCTGAAATAATAGTACAGACATAAACAATTCAAGATTAATATGGTGGCTTCAAAGAGGTTTGGATTTGCCATTCTTTACAAATTTCTTCATGACGTGGTTTTTAGTTCCAGCATCACAATTACATTTTAGCTATGTGGGGAAGGGGAGAAGGTGACATGGCATAAATTTTTACTCCTTTAAGGATCCAATTTAGAAGTTTTATGCATTCCTTCCATTTACATCTGTTTGGCCATTATTAGTCATGTAACCATCCTAGGTGCAAGGGAGGCCTACAAGAGTGATGTAGCATGTTTTCAGATAAAATTAGGGGTTGTATTAGTAAAAGAAGAGAGGAAGTAAAGGAAGAAGGATTTGTCTTCTAGGTCTATTAGGTCCTTAAGAGGAGATGAACTTAATCTAGGGCAGCCTTCTCAAATGAAAGACGGCATAAAATAGTGTAGTTCAGTTACCTTTCAGGAATTTTGCATGGACACTTGCCAGTAATTGGTATAATCACTGTCCTTTAATAAAATTAATGTCATTGTTACTTATCTGAAAAATTTTAGAATATCAACAAACATTGACTACCTTCAGAAAACCAGATTATCATAGGTTTCAGAGTTTACTCAAGTAAGAAAAAGGCTTTTTTAATGTCATATGAATTTCTGAGAACAAAAGTGGGGAGATTAATCTGAATGTCACACTTTATCAAACAGGAAGAACTACACCCTACATTACAGTCACTTCAACCTATCCACCTTTATACAGGAATGTGAAGAAACCATCTTATTAGTTGTGAAATTCATTTTATCAAAGTGTATGTAATAGTGTATGTCAGCTGAAAATTGCCAGTATTGCAGTTTGGTAGCTTCTCAAAATGTTAAATATAGAATTATCGTTTCACACAGCAATTTTCCACTTTGGTAAATACCCAGAAAAATTGCAAAAATACGTTCACATTAAAAAGTGTATATAAATGTTCAGAGAAATATGATTCATAATAACTTAAAAGTGGAACAACCCAAATGCCCATCAAATGATGAATGTTTAAACAAAATGTGGTATACCCATGTACTGATGCTGCAACATGAATGAAACTGAATGCACTACGCTAAGTGATAGAAGCCACTCACAAAAAAACACATATTGTATAATTCAATTTATATGAAATGTCCAGAATAGGCAAATCCATAGAGATGAATAGCAGATTAGACAAATCTATAGAGATAAGTAGTCTAGGGCTAGATGTGGGATTATGGGGAGTAACTGTTAATTAGTACTTAGCTTCCACTTGGGGTAATAAAAATATCCTCAACTCAGATTATGGTGATGGCTGCACAAATTTTAAATATACTAACATCCAATAAATTGTGAAAAAAATGCCAGAGTTATTTTTAAATGGAATTTTAAAGAAATGTATTGACCTTCAATTTTTTTCCAGTGAAAGAAATCTATAATTACAGATTTCTCTTCTTAATGACTTCAAAATCAAGTCATAATTCAGGGGTTTTATAACAGAGACACTGGTACAAGTGTATTTTTTGTGATACTATTCTATATTTCCTGTAGTTTTTCATTTTGATGTATTTTTAACCTGAGCTCGAACAGAGAAATACAACTTTTTATTGCACTAACTGGTCAGTACATCTTAAAGCAGCAAATTCAAAATCTGCTTCCCCAAATTTTTTCCGACTCAAATACTTTAATAGCCTGTCATCATTCATATTAAATGTTAGAAAATTTCACAGTAATTTTCAGAGGTTCGTGTAGAATGAGGTTTTCTAAATGTTAGTCATAGAAAATAAACCTTGAATTATCTTATTTGAAAATTGCATATTGAGAAATTTCACTTTGTGGTCCTGTTTACTTCCTATACTCACAGTATAACTCTAAGGCTTTGTGTTTTTCTGTTCATTGAAATGCAATTGTTAGTTGACTACCACATGGAACAAGTTAGAGTGATTTCTTGATTCTGATGATGAAAGAAAGAAAACAAAAGAAGTATCAGTATGTGTCCCCCATTGTGCTATTACTTTGGAAAATAATTGCAATTTATTATCCTGAGACTTAAGAGAACATGTTGTTTTCAAGCTATCTCTAACAATATAAACAAAATTGCTATTTATATTACCACACCTGTCTTCAGAAAAATAGATCGAACTCACTGTCAAAACGATATCCTCGGTTGCCTATACTGCACAATGTCTTACCTTTGTCTTGGCAGGCTGATGACGGGTTGTTTATGACACCTCTTGCTAAGACTGAAGAGCTTGTGTACAATTTTCTGTGCCTTTAGGAAAAGTTGCTTCATGCTGTTCTCCAGTTGTTCATAGCGGCGCTGAAAATTAGAATCCATTGTCCACAAATGCATTATGGTAGATGTGTTGAGGAAATAATTCATGGGTAGTCTTTTCATAAAGAACTTGAATTCATCTGAAAAAATGTGAAAATTGAACATTTTAATTATAAAGCTGTTATTTTCTCATTTTCCCCAAACATTTTAAATATGTCAATATTCAAAACAAATAAATACAATTATTTGCCAGTAGCAAATTAATTTATGATGGGATATTTGTACGCTTTAGGATAATTTTATATTTTATTTTCCTTAAAATAGAACTTTTATGGAAAAAGATAATTAAAATAATTTGTTCTAAAGCAAATAGTTTGAGCAGAAAGTTTAAGTCCAACTTAACTTTTCTGTGTTCTCCTTATGATGGAAATTGAATAAACTTTCTCAAATACATAGTGGTCATTAAACTGATTTTCATTATTAGCGTTAGTGTTGGTAATTCTCTCTAAGTATTGCATATTACAAATATTTTCAGAATTTTTATTAACTCAGTATAGAAAATACATAAAATCATTACTAAATAATTTTATTAATGTTTAAAGAAAAAGACAGCTTTTTAAATGTCTTTTAATATTCAGCTGTACACTCTGATTATTCCATGTAACCGACCATATTCCAATTTGCCATGACATAGTTTAAAACATAAGTGTATGCTAAAGACAAAAAATTAAAAAGAATTTAAAACTTCAACTTTGGCTTTTGTTTTTTTGTTAATAATTATCATACCTTAAATTGCCTTCTTTTCAAATGTCTGATTAACCAAGAGTAGAAATAAAAGTTGATGCTACACTAAAATAAATAATAACCTAAAGAAAATATTAATAACCTAAACAAAAGTGATATTTGAGAAAATAGTCAAAAGATGGAAACAACCAAATTGTCCATCAACAGATAAATGGATACACAATAGAATATTATTCAGCTATAAAAATGAATTAAATTCATACTACGACATAGTTGAACCTTGAAAATATTACTCTTAGTGAAATAAGCCAGACAAAAAAGGACAAGTATTGCATAAGTTCACTTATATGAAATATCGAGAATAGTCAAATTTATGGAGATAAATAGTAGATTAGAATTTAACAGGGTCTGTGTGAAGGGAAAATGGGAAGCTACAGCATAATGGTTACAGAATTTCCTGATCTGGGTGACAAAAACTTTTTGGAAAAAAGACAAACAGATGGTTGTAAAACATAGAAACTTTAATAAATGCCACTAAATTATAGACTTAAAAATGATTAAAATGGTAAATTTTGTTATATATATTTTATTACAGTGAAATATATATATATATATATATATTTTTTTTTTTAAAGATATTTGAGCCTTTTCTCCCATCTCTCCCTTTCTTCTAAAGTAACTATTATGAAGAGGGACTCAAAACATAAACTTTTTTTGCTTTTAGTACTTGTTTAAACAATTTATTTTGTTAAGAATATTATATTGCACCCATTTTCATGTAGTGCATGGTTGAATTTCCCCTGACCCACACAACCACGCACCACAAGATTTGAAAGACATTTTCAATGGCTAAAGAAGTGTTATTTGGAAAGTCAAACGAATCACATTTTAGTCATTATTCTTCTCATAAAAAAGTTATAGGACACACATTAAACCTCAGCCTGTCTGCACCTTAATTTCCTCTAGCAAATAAGATAGAAAGTTCTACACTATAATACTCTCACTTAACTTAAAGTTCTATGATGTTACAGAGAGCTGGTTTTTAATGCCCATTGAGTTAGTTTTAAATATTCAGTTTAAAAATAGTCCCTTTCAAATATCCAGTTTGGATAAGGTTTGTCAATGTCTGTTCACTGTATGTAAGCACTGATGGTCTCTGCGGCAGTGTTTTAAAATCTGGAAATTATTGATAGCATTTATTTACACATGCCTTTGACATCTGATAAAGTAAGCCATGTTAATACAGCTTCATATTTAGAGCAATGAATTTCCACTTATTTTATGTATTATGGCTATTTCAATATTTAGATTCAAACCATTTCATCGATGTTGGGAAATATAACATTTTAACAATTCACAGCAAATTATATTTATGAATATTGGTATTATTTCTTCTACAAAAATAAACACAGAGCTCTAGCATCTTTTGGACTTTGAGGGTGCAGACATTTACCTGAAGAAGAAGGAAAAATAAAACAAAAAATGAAAAGACTTTTTAAAGCAAAAAAAAAAAAAGATGGAAAAAGATTTTAGAGGGCATATCCATTTGGTATGCTTCAAATCATTTCTTAAGCAGAGTGTAAATAATAGATGCACTTTAAAATTCCAATTTGACAGTACCCTACATTTTGTTTAGTCCCATATGTCTCTTTGAGAAATTCCCTCTTTTGAATAAAGAGTTGATGCATGGAAATTGGAAAGCCTTCCTTGGATTACTCACAGAGCAGATGCCACGACTTTGCACACTAATCATTCATTTCACTGTCATCATTTACTTGAACACTTCTGATAAGCCTTTCTTGTGTCATGGGTATGCATATCTTAATTATGTTCATTGTTTACTATAACACTATTGGGAAAGATCCTAAATCAGTAAATTTTATTCAAGTTAAAAAATATTTTAAAACAGAATTTGTTTATTTTGTTAAAGTATATATAACAGCGTATGTCAGCTGAAAATTGACAGTATGTAATTTCTAATAAACAGGGTTTTAAAGTGACACTTGAATAATTACTTCATTATGAAGTCATTAACAGTCATCACTGACAGTCACCCAAAACATTTATTGAACACCTGTTGTGCACAGAACATACAGATGTTTCAGTCTATGACAGCAAGTACAGATACACCTTTCATCTTTTTTTAAAAAAATGAATAATAACATACAATATTTTCAAATGCTAAAATAACATCTTCAGTATCTGAAATTCATTCTGCTTAGAAGTCAATAGAATCCCCAGAAATATTCCTGCAGATATCTTTTCTTTTCCTTTTTGGAAATTAGTAAAACTCACATTTATAAAATGTAGAAATGAAATTTGAATGACACATTGGAATTATTATATAAATTGATTTGCATAACTACAAAGAGAAAATACAATATTTAGGAATGCCAGCTGACATTTTATCTTACAGTTATTTCCAAAGCTATGTAGAAGACAAAGTACTCTGCTTTTAAAGTGTCAAATAAATAATGACTAGCCATACTTATGGGGGTGTATACATACGGTTGCAATACAAAACAAATCAATGTCATCTAATAACCACCCAGAAAAACTAAATTTAATATCTAGGCTATAAAAGAGATAATATCCTAGAAATATATAGTTTAAGTATGTATCAATTGAGTACTTTTGCATAACGTAGTGTTGAGGACTATACAGAAATAAAATAACAAAAACCAACAACAAAAATAATAATGGTAATAAACACTGTTTTTGTTGGAGAAATTTATAATCAGCCACAGTTGTCTTAACAAAACCAATTCACTTGAAGCAAAGAATAGTAAAAAGGGAAATTTATTATATTAATGAATTCTGTAGAGGGAAAGAGAATTAGGGTAGGTGACAACTTTCCAATAAATTATAGATGACTAGCTAGGCACCACATTAACTCTCTGAACTGCTTCTACTTCTCTCATTAAAAATGAAGTATTTTTAAATACAACTGAATGAAGTTTATTGTTCTTTTCTTGTACCTTTTCCATTCATAGAAACTCTAGTTGACACTTCATATCTAATTAGCTAATTTTAAAACTAATAATCTCTCTCTCTCTATAAATATATCTGCTAACATGAGCTCTTACTTTGGGAAGGTATTCTTTAATGTTTTAAATATTAAATCAATTAATTTTCCCAATAATCCTTCATGCAAATTTTTACTGGAGAAACGTTGTGTGCAGAATGCCGATGATCCTTGGTTTCATAACTCTATTGTCAGCAAAAAGTTTTATTATCACTACTGTGTTTACATAATGATCATATGTATTTATATCTTTATGCTGTTTATTCTCAAGCTGCACAGTTGAATTAAATAGATGAGAGTGGGTAACTGAAAATCTTCAGAATATAAAAGGACCAGCCGTAAATAACATATTTCCAGATTGGTTTTTCCGTCCATATTGATAAACGTAAAAATCATAGACCAATATAGTTGATTATTTATTTTCAAATATTCAGAATTTCTAGATAGAACTGTTTTTGAACATATTTTCAAAGATGTTCTAAAGCACTCTACATTTTCTAGAGCTTTGAGAATATGTATTTTATGTCCTCAAAAGTGTAGAAAAGTAATCAGGTATTTTTTCATTATTTAGAAATGATTTCTTGAGTTATAAATCTACCTAAATAATCCAAAACAGAATCTGCTGCCATTAGAAACTAGAACTACACATAGAAAGGATTGAGGGAGAAAACTAGTGCTTTTATGATTTTCAGGAATTCATATTAATATGTTAACTTTATTAAAAATTAATTCAATATCGTGTGTAAAGACATGACCAAAAAATACTACTGAATTATCAAAACACCAGGTACATAACGTATGCTTCAGAATTTAAATAAAACAACATTATTTAATTACTTGTTAATATAAGCGTAAGAGTCTACTTGTTTACATTTTATGTGTTTTTAGATCAATTAACATATTGGCAAAGTGTGTTTTCAGAAGAAATGACAGTTTGGTATGAATGACAATTTTATTTATCGTTAAACAATAGCAAGAGTGTTACTATAATAATAACAAACTAGAGTACAATATCTAATGAAATATGTAAGAATATGGATACAGAGCCCTTAAAAGAAAAACAGAAATAGAAGAAAAATGTGTGTCAGATATTTATGGAGTTCATGCAAATACTTGTTTTTAAGCAGAAATGCTGATCATTTCTGATTTTATGATACTACCAATTTGCTGGCTTTAAACTCATATCTCCTACTTGCATTTGCAAGCATTTGGGATAAGTAAATAATAGTAACAAAAATTTTCTGTAAGCAATAAGCTAATAAAACAAGTATTAGTTCCTTCTACTGACTGCAGTACTGTGGCCTTACCTGTACATGAACACATGTCAAGTATGTTCTGTTTCTTTGGCTGGATTTTTCTTTATTAATTTGCCGTTTTTCTGTTTGGGCTACAATCCGTCTAGACTTATAGGAAATACTTCCTCCAAAGCTGCCATATAAATATCAAACCGTATCTACCGTTGACCTTCGATATTATTGCCCAGCCAGAGCTTACTCTAATAAAGCTATTTCTTATTTTTTGGCAGCTACAGTTTCCTGGAAGATAGTATAAGTTCCTCTATCTTCTAATTTTCAATAGCAAAAGATTTTCTAGAAAATTTGTTCATTGAAAACCTTGACACCACAGAAATACCGACCTGAAGGAGGTAAGATACAAAACTGATGAAATGGGGAAAAAAGTGGGAATGTGAGTGGGAAGAGTCTTGGGGCTAAAAAAGCTGAGACAGAGAAAACCCAAGCAATCAGGTGTCTTGAATGGCAGAAAGTTACCAAGGGCTGAAATGACATCTGGTTCTTGGGGGAATGAGACTACTACACACATTTTTACCCACTGTATAATTTTGACTAGAATTGGTCATTTTTACTTTTACAAACTTTTTTTTTTTTCTCCAAACATTTCTAAGGGACTATTTGAATGATTTGTATCGGTTTAGAAATTTCCCAACTTCTGCAGTGAATCACTGATACGACTTTGTGTGGCTACATATCAATGTGAGTGTTTTCAAACCATTGTACATGCCATGGGTATAGAGTTTATGCTGCAACTGACAAAACACTGTAATGTTGCATAAAGTGAATGGCAAGCCTGTTCCACAGTTTGTGAACTGGCCAGTGTTATGAGACTAAAAAGTGATGGGTACAAAAGAGCATAAATCAGAAACAGATCCTAATTCTTTAGTACCTTCCTAGAAATAAGTTGTGCTTTTTCTGACTGCTGTATTTTTCTTTGAAAGTTACATCATATTTTATACTAAAATATTTCAATACGTTAAGCCAATTAGAATAACCTGTCCTTCATTCGGTTGCCCTGTTTGTGATTTTATTCAAATGTTTGAGAAATTACCCAAACAAAGCTTTATCTCTACAGAAGCTAGAAAAGCCAGATCATCTCTTTCCCTCCCGAAGCCCTGGCAGCTACAGAGTGGGTGCATCATCTAAGTTGTAAGAACCAGGTGTGCCTACCCAGATTTTAGAACTTCAGCTGTTGATTCAAAGATGACGAGGATGCCTGGAGCAATTCTCTCAGGAAGTAATGGTTACAGCAGTCAAAGTAGTGATTAATTTGATCTGGTGTTCATTGCAGTTAGCACTGATGATCTCAATAAATAAATCTTATGAAAAAGTTTTGACTGTTTTTTAACTATGTAGCACAAGAGTATGATTTTTCTACCCTTCTTGGTGATTTTATGTGCTATCCAATATCCTTTAATAAATTCCAAACAGGTTAAGTCAGCTAGAGCTTGTTTTTCCTACAAAGAACCTGGGCTGTCTGATAGAGGCACAGATAGAAGTGGTTTGGCAATAGCTTCCAAAGACAATTGAGAGAATATGTGATTTGTTTCCTGGGCTGGATGAGACAAAAAGCTTTATACATCCATAAAGTTTTAAGGGTGGAACTTTGACCACAGAAATACCACCTGTGCTCATCTAGAATGGAGTGCTTGTTGCTGCAATGGCATTTGGGACTATGTGGCTATTTGGAATTGAAAGAAGTGCATGAAAAATTTAAAGATGGACTGAGATGGTTACTACTAATAGAGATGGCTTGTTTAAAAAGCTCAAGTTCCTACACTTTTTTCTCAAAGCACAGAATCAATGCTAGAAACTTTCAAAGACTATGTTAAAAGGAATCATCTTTTTTTTTTTTTATTTAAGCTTTTGAAGCTGTAGGGCTTCAGAACAAACTTTGGTCTCAATATTAAGTTTAAATTCGTGCCAGATCTGTTATGTTAAAGTTAGAACTAACACTGATTGGGCAGGCATGGGAACCTGGGAACTGGAAGGTAGACAGGTAGATACGAGGGTACTTCTTGTAAGGTTTTGTATTATCTTTTCTTCTTTTTTTTTTCCTTTTTGTCTTTCTTCGTGACAGGTAACAGGATCGCAACCCTCGGTGTCGCGCCCCTACCGCGACCGGCAACGGGATTGCAACCCTCGGTGTCGCGCCGCACCGCGCTCAACCAGTGAGCGGACTGGTCTCTATATGGGATCTGAACCCTCGGCGGGAGTGCCGCTGCACTCTACCAAGTGCGCCACCAGTCCGGCCCATTGTACTATCTTTTAATTCCATTTTTCCAGGAACTCTTTGAAGTACCCTCATATAAGGAGGACTGGGATTAATTCAGAATAATCAAAAGCATGAATGCTTGCTTTCCTTGTCCTCCCCACCGAAACAGCAATTCTTCCCTGTTTGATAGACTAACCTTGTCTTACTTTCAGACGTTGCAATGATCTTAATCAAAAGAGTGATCTTCATTGGAAAGCCAGTGTTTATCATAACATAGTACCATCAATCATAATGCCCAAGGGGAGCTTATCAGAAATATTTTAAGAGAAGAATAATTTTCTCGTAGATTATTAAAAATGTATTTTTTTTTATTGGAAGAAAAAGCACTACATGCACTGGTGAAAATACTGCCAGCATCTCTGATGAGTCCTGTATTGGCTGTTTTCTGTAGACTGGGGACACGAGTGAGTGTGAAAACCTGTATGAAATCAGATGAGCTCTCTGATTTCAAGGAGGATAAAATTATACCACTATGTCTGATGCCTAGAAGCAGCTACTAGCCATCAGAGGCACAGTGGACATAAACATTTTAATATACAACAAGTCTGATTTCCTACACAGAAAGATCTAACCTGCAGGAATTTTAGCGTTTACTAATCACATTGCAGTCCCTAGGGACTGAAACATAGAACCAGTGACTTTAGGTCCTATTTTATTTATATAGTTAAAAAAAAAAAAAGATCTAGGTCTGGCACAAAGGCCTGACTTGAGTCACGAAAGAGAACAAAGCTATCCTATCAAGTACTCAGACATAAATTATTTCAGACCACCCAAACTCCTGTATCACAGCTTAAGTAGGGTAAAACTTCCCCTTAAATTGTTAGTTAATGTTAATTCCTGGAGCTCTGAAATGCCACCATAGTTCAAGAATCAGAGTGTGGTCTTCTTATAGAAACAAGGTAGTAAACTCAGTTTTCCCTGTATCCCCTTCAAATTAGGCCCAGTAGGACCACACCCATGCCATGTTTATTTTCCCACTCCCTGACTAACAAATTAGAAGAGCATTAGCTCTAGAACCTATTTTGCAGTAAGATCTGTTAATGTAAAAAGACAAAGTGAAACTTTTCCTTCCGACTAAAAGTATAAATCCAAAGTCAGATTGCTTGTTTTTCATTCTTGACACAATTGCAAGAATACAATTGTCAGAATAGAATTCATATTTCTTCTTCAATTAACTCACCAAGTTGGCTATAGCTTAAACATAGAGTAACTCCAATAAAACTGCTACTCCTGATGTGGTTGTTTTACCAGTGGCATGACTCCTGGCACAAAAGATAAAGCTTCTCCTCTGGTACAAATTGTTTTCTATATCACTATACACAGAGAATACCAGAAACAATTTTCTTCCATATGTTAGTCATGATAGTTAAACATCCTCATTGTATTCTAAAGTTAAATAATTTCTCAGCTGCTGTGCTATGATTTGCTTCCCAGGGACGAAGATCATGATCATCTCATCGTGCCAGAGGACATATTTTGTTAATGACATAAAACTGAAAAGACTTGAAAACCACCGGTAGCAGGTATCCCTGCTGCTTGCCTGTACCTTAGCTGTGCATGAAGACTGCAAATAAATCTTATTTATTCTGAGAGTCCAGTGATCCTGAGCACATTTGGATATTTCCTTCAAAATGATTAACATGTAACTGCTTTGTCATCTCTCTGTAATAAGAAAGATGTACAAATCTTGAATTGTTCACATGAATTCTCTGGTGACATTATTGATAATGATGACTTCAGTGATCTGTGCTGGGGGGACAGATGTGCCAGCTGCAGATTCTTGTGCTCCATCATGACCTCAAGAGATTGCTCCTGCTATGTGATTTCAGGATCGTTCCTGGCATAGCCTCTAAGCCAGCATCCCCAGTCTTCATGCTGATTCTAAGAGCTATCCAATCCAATGTCTTTAAATAAATTCCTTTTCTGCAGCAGTCAGATTCTGTTCTTGTAAGAATGCTGACTGATACAACTAATTAAGGCCTCAAGGGTAATTATACTCTATAGTTCAACAAGAGTTTAAAAAATATCTATGGAGTGTCTACTGTGTGCCAATCACTGTGCTGGTTAAATGTTAAACTACAATAATTATTATTATAACTATAATAATAGCATTTTCTTCATGGGAATTCTGTACAGATTAAATTAGATAATTATTATGAAAACTTAATGAAGTGTCTTTTACATAATTAGTAATAGATGGATGCTAGTTATTATTTTTATATAATTTATTCAGTGTTTTTATGTGTGCTATGCTGAGTACTTTACATGGATTATCTCATTTAATCCTTACAACAGTCCTAGGAGATGGGTACTATTATAATCTGCATTCTGATAATGAGAAAATGTCTCTTAGCAAGGTTCAGCAAACTGTTTAAAATGGCACCATTACCAATTAGAGCCCAGAATACACTAAGTCTGACAAAAGCATGGCTCCTGCCTTAATAAGCATAAACTCCTAGAGTTGACAGGGAAATAAAATTATTATTCCCTATATTTAAGGAGTGCTTTTGTTTGGTAGACTTTTCACAAGCATTAACACATCCAGTCTCATAACAACCATGGCTTTGTGAAGATATGGTGTGAAACTTATTTAAGTTATAGGTTCATTGCACAGAGTCAACTATAAGAGAAAAATAGTGAAAATAATAGATCCAAGGAAATATAAAATATAATTTTATATTTCTCTGAGGGGCATAACAATGTTTTATTTTTCCTTGTATTTTCTCTTTCCAAAAACCTAAGCCAGCACATTAGACATACTATAAATTAAGTATATATTTCTTAAATGGCCTAACCAATTGACAAAATCCAGAAAGAAATGGTTGAAGCAAAATATAAACATATACAGAGTAATCCATCTGGAAAAGTAGAGTCTGAGCTTTGTCATATAAAACACAAAGCCAAATGTGACCCACATGGGAAAGGAAAGTTGATATAAAAAGTGTAGTACAGTTCTAGGCCTTAATACTACTATCAACAAAGGAAATTTGGGTTGAAAGCAGTACTGCAAGGGCCGGCCCAGTGGCGCACTGGATAGTGCGCCGCTTGGGAAGCGCGGCGGGGCTCCCCCCCGAGGGTTCGGATCCCACACACAGACCGGGTCCCGCCCAC
>NW_007726879.1:211922-298138 GCF_000696425.1 Galeopterus variegatus
TGATCCGTGGCCGGACACGGAAAAAAAAAAAAAAAAAAAAAAAAAAAAAAAGAAAGCAGTACTGCAAGATTAAAACATAGATGAATTTCTTTATAGATGAGAAAATGGCAAATGAGATTCAGGTAGTAAAATTACAGTGTGTGTAAATTCCAGATGGATAAATAATCAGAATACTCTGCAATAACTTGCAACCCATTGATTATAAGCAAAACTAGAAGTGCATATTCATGATTACATATGTAATAATTTTCATTCAGTACCTTTTAAGTATGAAGCACTCTTCTAGGCCCTTAACTCTCTTAATTCTATGTAATAGATATTGCTGAAACGTCATCATGGTGAGATGATAACCATGAGACGTAGAGTAAATTCTCCAGGTGTGCTGCCTCCCCATAATGCCTAGAGATAAGCTGCTGAATACACAAACACTATTTGTCTACGAGACCAAACTCATTTAAAGTCACGTACCTACTAGCAGACAGGAATCTAGGGCTAGCGAGATGGTTGTGAAAAGTAACAGACTTTCCTTCACGCGCTGTAAATAGCAAGTAATACTCAAGGGAATACTCTTTCTCTTAAACAGGAAAACATGCCAGATACAAACCCTTCTCTGGTAGGCCAGTTATACAACTTTGAGGCAGTTTTTATTCCTTTTCAACAGTCAACGAAAATGACGGCCAAAGAAGTTTAGTGATTTCCCCATGATGTACAGAAAAGTTGAATTAGTACTAAAACTAAGAACTTTCAGCTGTAATTTGTCTTTCATACTATGTTGCCGTCATGTGTCATAAACACAAATGAAAAAATATAATAATTAACATAATACTAATTTACATATAATTATTAGGAAATATATTCAAACAGGAAAATTTTAAAACTATATAAATAACATCACCAACTTTTTTTAGTATTCGCATTGGCAAATTAATTAATTAATTAATTTTTTGTTCAATGCATTATGATTGTGGCTTCTTTTTTAAATTAATTTTTTTTATTGATTATGCATATTCATGGATACAAAGCCGACCATCTGCACCTGTGCCCAAGATGTGATGGTCAGATCAATACTGGCATTTATAATTAAATTAAGAGCAAGCACAAAGGATATTATTGTAAGTTATTCCTATGTAGTGTATTGAAGTGTAATTCTAAGTACAGTTAGAACTCTCATTGAACTATAAAGAAATTACCTGAGCTCTTGGTCATTAAACCCTATCCAATTATTTTAGGACTTTGGAAAACCAAACTTTAACCAAGAATAGGCATACCTTTCAATCCTCTAAGGAAAGAAAGCAACCCAAACCCTGCTCAGAATAAAACAGGGAAACCATGTTTAGACGAGGAGGTTGTGTCCACCAGCCACATCGAGGGTCTCTACACACAATTAGGTGGACCGGGAAGCCAGGCAGTTATCTTGCTCCATGACATTTAGTTGAAATTTGCTTTTCAAAATCCTATTTTATTCCTTTTCCAAGCAGTTTTTATGAAGTACCTACTGGATGAAAATTAAAAAAACAATATGACAAAATTTTCAATAAGACAGAGTCAGTGCTTGGGGTGACAATAAAATGCCTAAAACCTTACACATGAGTTAATTCCTTCTTCAAATATTTTAATATTGTTTTTTATGCACAATTAAGAGATGCTATGCTATTTTCATTATGCCATGATTACAAATATTTCTTATATTTCTTAGTTGTTGAAGGCTTTTTTCTCTGATTTGAATTAACCAAATAAGTGTTGCATACCTCCAATACATTTTTTATAATATTATACAAGTTTGCTAGGAACTTGGCTTTTTTTGAATAAAAACAGGATGTGATGCTCCAACTAATCATGCTTAGTCAATTTATTGCAACTTAAGACATCTCAGACTGTGGCATTTACACTTTCCACACCAGTGGCAGTTGCACTAACTTGTTTATTATGAACTCAGCACCACTGTTACCAGTGTACGGCTGAGAACTTTTCCTCTAGACCCCTTCCTTGGACAGTTCCAGGTTAGAGTGTGTCCATGAGCAAAACTCTTGCCGGATGTGGGAGGCAGACATGAAGTGGCAGTCATCATCTTCAGAAGGTTATGCTGATGAGCATGTGACCGTCACACATAGTCCTTCCCAAATGCAGTTCCGTGGTGGCCTCCACAGACACAGCAGCATCCACAGAAACGGCAGCATGCCAGAAGCAGCCACTGCCCAGTCCCGCTCCACGGCTCCCACATCATAGTGACCAGATCCACGCCACCTCTTGGACCTGTCCACAGGCTCTGGCTCTTCTACCCCTGCCAGGGCTTTGAGATTAAGTAGACTATGGATGTTTAACTAGTTGTCTTTCTACACCCCCTTCTATTCCTTCACTTTCCCTGTTCCTCCCTCATATAAGCACTACTTCCCATTTCAAATTCCTTGTTCTCATCATACTTTAAGTGGCTTTATTTTCCCATCTAAATGCAGATGAAGAAACCAGGTAAGGCAGCTGCGACTCGTTTCCTACCCACATCCATTCTCCTCTTATTATTACGACCAGAACATGGATTTTGTTGTGGACAGCAGTGGGTCTGGATATAGAACTGCTTGCAGCCTCTGGTGAATATGTGACAACATTCTGGCCAATGTGACAAAAGCAGCAATCTCTTGGGGGGTAGGGAGGTGGGAACTTCTGTGTGGGTTAAATTTTGCTTTTCAGATTTAGGTCTTATTCTGCTTCCTTCTCAGGCATTCCTGCATCCTCCTGAATGAAATGCAGACCCAAAGCTGGAGAAGCCATATTGTAACCATGAAGGAGAGGTGACAAGAAAGGGAGAGACCTTGGTCTTCATCGACTGAAGCCTTAGAAGCAGCACTGGCACTACCACCTCACTGTTGTTATGTGTTGATTGTTGTCAATGAGAACCAGAAAGAAAGAGCAGAGAGTGCAAGTCTTTTAAAGCAAGTTCCCAGACATCTCAGCTCAAGAACTCATTGAAATACTAGAAATTCCTGAAGACCCCGATGAGTTTTTGTTTGTGTGTGTACTTTGCATTTATCACATTAAATTAAATATCTTTTTATTAATTCATGTAAAATAAAATAATAAGCCCTTTACATATAAGTAACAGATTTCTATGAAAATAACTATATTTTTCAAAACAAACAAAAAAAAATTGTGTGAAGATTGGCATTGTTTCACATTTTTGCACACTTCTTTAATTTAATGTCTGGCTTAAGAGAAAAGACCTGGATTCTCGTATCAGCTTTTGCATTCAATTTTTTGCAATATCACACACCATGTAGCATCTAGAAATCTCCATTGTATGCTGGTAAGAGAATAAAAGTGAAAAATAGAGCAAATAACACCTCAATGTGATTATATCAAGCGGCTTGATTCTGTGGACCTCCTTAAAGTTCCTCAGGGATCATTAGG
Organism: Galeopterus variegatus; assembly: GCF_000696425.1. Classification (NCBI taxonomy): domain Eukaryota; kingdom Metazoa; phylum Chordata; class Mammalia; order Dermoptera; family Cynocephalidae; genus Galeopterus; species Galeopterus variegatus. The sequence continues at coordinate 215,325 of NW_007726879.1, forward strand.
TTTCCCTTGACTATACTTTGAGAACTGCTGCTTCAAAGAATAACATAATGATTACATCTTATATTTGTAAGACACTTTATAATTTACACGTTACTTCAGTTAAGATCTTCATCAGTCCTGTGATGTAAATAGGAATCGTTCAGCTCTATGGGCTCCCTTTCATAGTGATGGTAACAGCTTCAGTGTGGCACATCTTTCCAGCATCAAAGTTGATACCTACACTGCCTAGCCCTTAAAAATTTGTCTTATTTCCACTCTGCCATGGTAGTTCTCCTGTGTGGAAGGTAATATTGAAAAGATGTTTAAAAAAGATGGAAAGCTGAAATAATTCATTTTTCTAAGTACATACATCCGTGTATATGCATCAGAGTACTTCAAAAACTCTCAGGAAAATAGAATTAAAAGATAATATAAAATTTTCCATGAACTTTTTGAAGTACCCTCCTACACACATACACCTACATGCATATACATATAGATCATACATATATAAATATGATATATATTATATATCTTAAACTATCTATATACATATAAGCTCCAAAAATCAAAGCTTATGTAGCAAATGTATCTATCATACCTAATGTATAAAATATATTACCTAATATATAAAATAGGTGCATAATTTTTATATATAATAACAAACATTAAACTAAGATAATAAATAATAAGCAGGACCAATTTCACAGTGTTCACAGTATGCTTCCTATTTGAAGAAAGGAAATTTGTGATATTTATTCCCTAAGAAGTTAACATGCAATGTTTTATTTTTCAAACCATCTAAACATAATAATCAAAGAGAAAATCATATGTTAGTTTATATTTAAAAGCTGCTGCACCCTCTCAATAGTCTTGCCCTTTTATATCATAGATTGTCTTGGAATTTCAAGGGGCAGAAAAACAAAACTGCAACAATTAACATTTGATTATTTTTCCTGAAACACGGTGCCAAATTTTAAAATTGGAGAATCATATTTATTCTATCTGCTGCAGAGGTGAACTTCTCTGACCATAGCTCTGAAAATCACCATTACTATTCTTAGTGAAGAGCCCTGAGAGCCAGTCATAAAAGATATAAATGATACCATATGGCCTGAAAGCCTGATGTTTTGTAGAGTCCTGGAATTGTGTATAAGAAAAGTGGTCTAATAATAAAATCACGGCAATATTACTTCTTTCGCACAACAATGTTTTCAATAGTAATCTAAGCAATAAAAGTAATAGCAGGTCTAACACCACTGGCAATATTAAATTGAAATAGCAAATTGCAAAGCTAGTGAAATTGTTATCAGAGGGATTGATCTACAATGGAACCAATATTTCAAGCTCCCAAATAAATGTTCAATATAATGATGCTCCACTCTTGTGCAAGCATTATGATAGTGATTTACCAAAGATATATCACTTTTAAAAACTTGCTATCTTTCATATTGTTGGGCAAAACACAAAGAACTAAAATGAAAATACATTTATTTTTATGTTCTAGTGGATTTTAGTTGTTCACAACACATTTCTTAACTCGTCCTAAGGAACCAGACTCTTAGTTTCAAGGGATGTTTTTTGTTTGTTTGTTTTGTTTTGAAACCCATGGAAACATTAGATCTTAGCCAGAAATGTTATTGCTTCTCTGTACCAACAAATGCAGTCAATACAATTGTTTAAGAAATGTTTAAAAATGATTCTATATGTATTACAAATTATAGTTTTCTTCATTCTATTGTATATTAAGGAAACATAAAAAAAGATTGCTATACAATTTTTTACTTCTTACAGAACAATAAAATTATAACAAACAGAAATCTGTCCATGCATTTATTTATCATTTATATCTATCTATATATCTGTCTGCTATCTCTCTATCATAAATCAACACCTGTTACATGTCTTGTAATTGTCAGGAGAAGCTACATTTTGCTGCTATAAGAAACCATTCCCCAAATTCTAGGTGCTTAAAGCAACAGCTTATTTCTTTCTCACATTATATCTCCAGTGGATCAGTCGTGGGCGCTGTAAGATTCTAGGATCAGGGAAGCTCTATCGTGAAACTGCACATCCTGGAACGTAAGGCCTTCTTGGTCTTCACAATAGGGGAAGAGAGACTGACATGTGTTTTTCTTTTGTTTTATTTTGTTTTGCTGCCTCAGCCGATGAACAACATCCTTTAACTGCATTTATCCTTAATTTGTCAGAACTTACACACAGTGTACCATCTAACTGCAAGAGGACTAGGAAAAATAAAGAAGCAAATGGAATATTTGGTGAGCATTACTGTCTCTACAGTCTGCCCTGCTGATCATCAAATATCCCATTCCCCTAGTCCCACATACAAAATACACTCCACTCTTCCCTGGGGAAGATGACCCAAATGTCCCATCACTGTATCAAGTGCAAAAGCCAGGTTTGCTAAGAGATACGGACTAGTCTGTAAATCAATTTCAGATATGGCTTTCATTGGTCTGCTACTCAATAAACTAAAAGAGTAGTTATTTGCCTCCCATACTCAATATCAGTGGTGTAGGAGGAACATAATAACCACAATAAACACTGCCATTTGTGAAGGGCACTTATGGGAGACATAATGAAGTCACCGCAGCCAGATCCTGAAATCCTCTGTGGCAGACCCTGTGAAAGTTCCTGACCAGGGAAGTGAAGAGTGTTCCTTGATGCAGCCCCAGTTTTACCTTCTAGGAGGTTCTTCCTTTTAATTATGGCCCTATACTAGCAACCTCCACCCACAGCTTTTTCCGGAGATTGTTCTCAGATTCACTGCACATCTCCACTTTTGTGCCTTTCTGCTTCTCTAGATTGAAAGGGGACTGGCTACCTTAAAGCTGTCAAGATTTTAGATAAAGGCCACACCCTTATTCTGATCTTTTATACAACATGTGTCTATTTGGCTTTCTCATTCTTACTTTTTAATGCTTGGGGTTAAGAGCAGTTAGCTCTTTTAACTCTGGAAGCCTGAAATTTCTGGACTTTGTGTCTTTCATATCCCAAAGAGAGCTCATCTGTTACTTTAACACATGGCCAAACACAGCCATTAACCATCCACACAAATCACAGAGGCTTTGCTTTTTAACCTCTTTCCATAAAGCTAAAATTACATTAAGCAAATGGCCTCCTTTGCAAGTAATTACAAATGACAGCATTACCAAAGGATAATATGGGTTGACATATTTTCTTGCTAAAACACCAATTCATCACTAAGTCAAAATCATCTTTTTGTCTGTTTCTGATAGAAATATCCCATTCTTAATCTCCATTTTTGTAGCAGTCAGAAGAGATAGGCTATAATCATAACAAACCCAGAGACAATTTAATCTGTGTATCTTTGCAATTGCTATAGGAATCATTGTCAAACTGTTTTTTTGAACATCAATAAAAAATTCATTGCTCTTTGATGCATAATTTTAATGAAAAAAGGTAAAATTACTTACCAAACCACTGACAAACAGAAAAAATTATACATATTGGTAATAAATTCCATAATCCCATATTTATAATATTCAAACTCTAAAAGCTCTAAAATCTGAAAAAGAATTTGAAACTAATTTGACAACAAAGCCTGATTTTACCTAAGTTCTTTTGGGAACAAATCTTTCTCAACACATCATGAAGCACTCCCAGACAAGCTGGAATGTTATGTATTATGTAGTATTTGTATCACATTATTATTCTAAAAACTGAAATATCATAAATTCTGTAACATGTTTTCACCAAGGATTTTACACATAGTACTATGGCCCTATAATTCTTGAATCATGTATAAAAACAGGACATCATAGGTGACTGCTTGTGTATAATATTTTGACACACAATAAGTCTCTTCATATTTATTATGTTTAGATTTGTTACTTTTCCCATCTTTAATATATGTTTATTTTTTCTAAATATTAGTATATGTTGGTGTTATTACTGTAGTGTTATAATCATCTGCATTTAAAAAATATCTATCCAGTGTAATTGTCTTTTATTGTTAATGCCACACTTCACAAGTGCATGTGTTTGTCAATCAAAATTCCAACATTTTATTATTGTTTGTAGCATCTAAGAAAGGGTAGAGAATAATATCTAAGGATTCAGGTAAAAATACTGATGGAAAAAATCTGAATGCTGGTTCTGTATCTTTCTTGCTCGCTAATGAAATTTAATCACATCTCAGAACACACCTGATTGTTTTTCCGGCCCAATGAGGTAAATTGAATTTTGTCTTTCTTAGAGCTTCTACCCATTACTTACATTAGTATTTTTAAATGTACAGGCAGCCACCATAGAGAAGAAAGAAAACAGAGCTGCTAAAAAAGGAATATTAAACAAATTGGGTGAGTTAAATGATAAAAGAACTTCTGAGTAATAAAAAAAAGTTGAGAAATTGAAAAACTGTAAGTGAGGTAATATAGTTAAATTCAGTAGGTTTTATTTTGTACAAAAATATTTGAAATATTTCTGTGAACAAAATTCGATTATCAGCTCTGCAGGAATCACAGTATATATACTAAACTAAGCAGACATCAGTAGAACAATTAGATCATGCCTACCTTTCTCCTTTCTTTTATTACAATGTCAGCATTATATTTAAAATGTCTCAGCAAACTCTTCCCTTCATAACTTTAATAAGTAGATTTGCCAGGTGCAGTACTAGCAGGAGGCTCATAATGTATTTAAGTTTGAAAATGAGGCAATTATATTTCAAAGTTCTTATTGGCTACATTTTAATTTCAGAACTATGTGATGAACTGATTTAGCTAGTGGCTTTCTGGAGAAATCTTGTACATGTGCACCTGTTCATTTTATTAAAACAGAAACACCTTGCCAGAGGAGAGAGAAGGATATTGGTTACAGAAGCCATGACAGCTTGGTCCCTCTGCTCTTACTATTGATTACATTTCTTGACAGTCACATGGGAAGTTAATTACCAGTAGGCAATTAACACCCTTGCAAAATAATAAAGAAAACATAATTACATTGAGAACACCCAGAGACTGTTTGTAATCTTAAATGTGATATTCCCAGGTCACTTTGAATAGCTATGACAACCCAGGTATTGACATTCCTTTTTGTCTACATATTTCGTCAACCCAGTTCTTGTCCCTGACAAAAAGCAGTAATTATTAATGCCCGATTTCCTTATTTTAAATTATTAAAAGAAGTCCTGAATTTTCATCAACCTAATTAAAAATTCCCCAAGGAATCTCTCAGTGAAAACAAGATAAAATCTGCTTTGCATATAAAGTAAATCATCTTTCTGGTAAAGTATATCTGCTATGAGAAAGAGTCAGGATACTTTATCTAACATCAGCTTGTGAACTTAAATTCAGTTTTTCCCCTTCCCATTATAGAAGAGTGGCTCAATGAGCAGACTCTGCACCTGGGCCATTTAGAGTTCAGTTTCTGCACTGTCACCCAGAAAGCACATGACCTTGCAAGAGGTTATTCACCTTATCTGTGACACTGTTTCCTTTTCTGTAAAGTTGAGCAATGTTGGGTTTGTACTATTCATTGTTATTAATTTTATCCTGAATAAGTACATGAAGTATTCTGGTTCAGAGGTGGATTTCTTACTAAATACCTCACAGTAAACAATGTCAGTCCTCCTTTGCTATGGTCCCTACCCCTGGGGTGATGTAAGGGGAACTGATACCATTTTTTTTTCCCTCCACAAATAATCTGACACCCCGTTGGCTAGGGCCAGTAAAAGAAAAATGTTCTGCTTACAATGGGGAAAAAGGCAGCTGTCTTCCTTCCTACCCGAAAGGGTGACCTATGAAACTAATGGGTGTGAATCCTAAGTTTAACCCTTTTGTATATGAAGAAAATCTCTCCAGGAACCAGACAGCCCCATGTGTTTCACATTTCAGATTCTAGTTTCACAGCTTCAAGGTGTCTCCAAATTCGGGATCATCATTACTCCTCGAAATGTTTGTAGCTATGAATATGCTGCTCCAGTCTTCCTGGCACTTTGGATATTAAGCAAGAAACCTGGTGCCAGTTGTAACTATCTGGCCTTCATGGGGTGATAGAAGACGTTTCATTATCCCTTCAGATCAGAGCAATTAGTTTCCACACTAGGCAAACAAATGCTGTAGATCTAATCCTTATGGTATGTGAAAGTGTTTTTAAGGAGACCAAGACTTTTTACGGGAACATTAAGAAATTCAGGGAAGCGATATATTCACACAAGTGAATAGAAGCCACTTGAGGGGATTTGTGATATTTAAATGATTATTAATACATACATTGCTTTAAAAATCGTTTACAATTTTTATCCAAAATTATCAAAAAAAGGCCAACTGATTTTTCAAAGACTTTAGAAGTCAAGGTATTAAATATATTATTTAAATATTAAATAAATTTTATTTAACCCATAATTACTTAGTGCTAAGCTGCTTTTCTTTAATATTTTATTTTAAAATAAAAATTTACAAGAAGCTACAAAATAGTAGAAAGAGAATTGTACATACCGTTCATCCAGGTTCTGCTAATGCTCACATTTTACATCAATACAACACAATATCAAAACAAGGAAATCTGCATAGGTATAATACATGTATATAGTTTTATGCCTTTTGTCATAAGGGTGTGTAAATTAATTATCCAAACAAAGATATTTCTACTTCTTTTCTTTTTTTCCTTTTTGTCTTTTTTCAGCAATGGTATCGCAACCCTCAGTGTTGCGCCCTCACCACGCTCAACCAGTGAGCGGACCGGTCTCTGTATGGGATCCGAACCCTCGGCGGGAGCGCCGCCGTGCTCCCAAGCGCCGCACTCTACCAAGTGCGCCACCGGGCAGGCCCAAGATATTTCTACTTCTAACCCTTTGTAGTGACAACAATTCCTCTGCTTCTGACCATCCCTAACCCCTGGCAAACACCAACCAATTTTTTTTATCTTTATAATTTTTCATTTTGAAAATGTTATACAAATGAAATGAAATAATATGTGATCTTTTGAGATTGGCTGTTTTTCACTCTGTCTAATGCCCTTGAGATTTATCAACGTTGTTGTGTAGCAATACAACAATTCATCCTCTGTTATTGGTGAGAAGAATTCTGTGGTGTGAGATCACCACAGTTTATTTACCCATTTATCTAATGAGAAATGTCTTGGTTATTTCCAGGTTAAATATGAATAAAATAAGCCGTTTCCATTTCATGTAATCATTGATATGTTAAAGCTTCAGTCTGCCATTTTATTTTTGTTTCTTGGTTTTACTTTTTGTTTTTCTTTTTTATTCTTCCTTTCTGTGTATTAAATAAAATTTTCATAGATTGCCATTTGATTTATCTATCGATAAATTTTAGAGTTTATATCTATGTATACATTTGTTTTAAATGGTTGATCAAGGTGTATTATACATAATTTATCACAGTGTACTAGTGTAGATATTTTACCAGTTTGAATAAAGTGAAGAAACCTTATCTCCCCTTTAAGTTCCTTTACCATCATTCACTTACAATATAATTTCCTTAAATATTTTCTCTACATAGATTAAGGATCACATCAAACTATATTACAATTTTTGCTTTGGGCATCAAACATAATTTACAAAACTTAAGAGGAAAAGAAAAGTTGATTGTATTTACCCATATTTTAATTGTGTTTTTGTTGTTATTGTTTTTTCTTCCTTGGTGTTCTGATGACTTTTTATAATTTCTTTTTGTTTAGAGAACATTCTTCATAGCTATTGTTTTAGGGTGGGTCTTTGGTGACAAATTATCTTGTTTTTTCTTCATATGAAAATGTCTTGAAATTCCTTTAATTTTTGAAGGACATTTTTGCTTGATATTGAATCCTGATTAACAGTTCTCTTTTATGAGCACTTGAAAAATGTGTCCTTCTGGTTTCCATAGTATTTAATAAAAAAAAATCATTCAAATTATTTTCCAGCTATAGGTAAGATATTGTTTCTCTCTCTTTGTTTTCAAGATTTTTTTTGTTTGTTTTAGTCTTCAGAAGCTATACTGTGATGTATCTTGGTTTAGATTTCTTTGTGTTTATCTTGTTTGGGGTTCTTTCAAATTCTTCAACTAGTCAGTTAACATCTTTGCCAAATTTAGGGGGAATTATTCACTATTAATTTTTACGTTCTCTTTCTCTCTCCTCTCTTTTCAATTCTCTAATGACAAGAAAGGTCAATCTTTTGTTAGAGTACAACAGATCGCTGAAGGTCTCTGTTTTTTTTCTTTTTTTCTTTCTTTCTTTTTTTTAAAGTATACTTTCTCTCTGTTACTCAGATTAGATAATTTTTCTTGCTCTACCTTCTGGTTCATTGATTCTTCTGTCTTCTTTCTGCTGTTGACTCCTCCACTGAGTATTTTGTTTCAGTTATAATTTTCACTTTTAAAATCTCAATTTGGTCTTTTTTATAATATTTATTTATTTTCTGAGTGTTTGGCAAAAAATTTAACCTTTTCCAAAAAGACGTACGGTTTTTGCATTCAGCTTCTGGGAGGTAATCTCTGTCAAATCTGGTAGGAATATCTTTGCTTATTTGGGAGCTTTGGGTTATGCCAGATAGTCTACAGAGTTATTTAGGCAGCATGCTGGCCACACAAGACAATATGTAGGATGGAGAATTGCCATACCAAAAAGACCACAAATGTGATTTAGTGTGAGTCACTCAGTATCAGTTGATCTGCAGACTAAGCTCAATCACATGGGTAGTCAGCCCATTATGCCTTTGTGATGGATCTCCAATAAAAACTCGGGGCAATGAGGATCAGATAAGTTTCCCTAGTTGGAAAACACCATGTATATTGTCACAAATCCATGCCAGGGAAGTAATACACTGTGACTCCACAGATGGAGAAAATAGAAGCTCCTTGATTGTTAATTACTCAGACTCCACTCTGTGCACTTCCCCTGGTTGAGTTTAATCTGTATCCATTTCTTGTAATAAATTGTAACTGTAAGTAAAATAGCTTTTAGTGAGGTCTGTGAGTCCTTCTAGTGAATTATCAAAACTGAGTGTGGCTTTTGGAAACTCCTGAACTTGCAATTAGCATCAGAAATGAGGGTAGTATTGCCCTAACTGTGAGAACTGTGTTATCTCTAACTGAGTCGTCAGCCTAACTATCACACTGAGACTTTGTACTTTTTCTTTTGTTTCAAGCATGTTTACAATTGCTCATTGAAGCATTTTTGTGATGACTGCTCTAAAATTTCTGTCAGATAATTTTAGCAACTATATTATTCTGTTGGCATTTATTGATGATCTTTTCTCATGCAAGTTGAGATTTTTCTGGTACTTTTTGTAAGTAATTTCAATTGAAATCTCAACATTTTAGGTATAATGTTAGAACCCACTGGTTCTTATTTAAATGTGTTTTAGCAGGTCACTTCTTTTTTTTTTTTTTTTTCCTTTTTGTCTTTTTTCATGACTGGCAATGGATCACAACCCTCAGTGTCGCGCCCGTACTGGACTGGGACCGGCAACGGGATCGCAACCCTCGGTGTTGCGCCCGCACCTCGCTCAGCCAGTGAGCGGCCGGTCTGTATGTGGGATCCGAACCCTCGGCGGGAGCGCAGCCATGCTCCCAAGTGGCGCACTGTAGCAGTGCACCACCGGGCTGGCCCAGCAGGTCACTTCTGACACTGCTCAAACAGGAAGAAGGATAACACCAGGTTAATGCACCTTGGGGTAGAAGTCTAAGTTCCAAACTTGTCTGGCCCGGGGAGAAGAGCTCCCAGTTAGTGTTCAGAAGGGGTGAGAGGTCAGTTTTCTCTTGAGGTTTCTGTTAATATCCTGGTGGGAGGGGATGGGTGTCCCGTTACTGCTCTGCACATATCCTCCACTGACATGCAGGGGGTTGGTCTTGCTGCTCCCTTGGTGATAAAAGTCCTCACTCTCCACTAACCATTCTCTGACATGATGGGAAGAGAGTAATCACTACCACTCATCAGGGATGAAAGTCCAGGGTCCCCACTTGGCCTTCTGTCACACCACCTCAGTGGGAGTTTGGAGTACCTCATTACAGCATGGTGAGGGCAGAAATCCAGGCTCGCTATTTGGCCTTTGATGGAAGGGGGAGGTTAGGGCTGCAGTTTTTTATGTGATGTTTGGTGGGAGTAGGGCAATTACTGTCTAAAAGGTTTCTGTTTTGCTAGGTTGCCCCTTTTCTGACCCTTGGCCTAGAGAGAACAAACTTTTATTTTACCTGTTCCCATTGGAATTTTCAAATTTCTGAAGATTCCACCATCCAGTCTGATATGTGACAAGAAAGAAAGAAAAGAAAGAAAGAAAAGAAAGAAAGAAAGAAAGAAAGGAAGGAAGGAAGGAAGGAAGGAAGGAAGGGAAAAAATAATAAAACCCTAAAGAACTCATGTCTGTGATTTTCCTTATGTCCTATGGTCCCCAGCCAATATGCTATCTTCTCTGTACATTTTAGAGTCTTATGTTGGTTTTATATATAATGTCAGAGTTTTAGCTAAAACTCTTCAGTTTTAGAGGGAGGAATAAAGTATCACCAATATTTTTCTTCACTGAAAAAGTATTTTACTGTGGTAAGAACACAACTTGAGATCTACCCTCTTGACAAATGTTTGTGTACAATACGTTACTGTTGACTGTAGGTCCAATGTTGCGTAGATCTTTAGAACTTATTCGTCTTGCTTATTAAACTTTATGCCTGTTGATTAGCAGCTGGCTATTTATTCCTTATCCCTGCCCTTGGTACCCACCATTTTACCATTTTTTTCTATGAATTAGACTATTTTAGATATCTCATATAGTATAATCATGCAGAATTCATCTTTCTGTGATTGGCTTATTTTGCTTAACATAAATGTTCACAAAGTTGATCTGTGTTGTTGCATATTTCAGGCATTCTTTTTTTAAGCTGAATATTATTTTGCATAAGTAACCAAAAGAGGGATTGCTGGATTATATGGAGCTCTACTTTAAATTTTTCAAAGAACCCCCCTACTGTTTTCCACAGCAGGTACACCATTTTTCATTCCCATTAGCAGTGTGCAAAGGTTCCAGTTTCTTTACATTCTTTCCAGCATGCAGACCAATGGAAAAGAGGTCCCATACATAATCTGTGCATATGCAGTCAACTAATTTTCAACAAGGGTGCCAAGAATATGCAATGGGAAAAAGATAGCCTCTTCAACAACTGGTGTCGGGAAAACTGGATATCCACATGGAAAATAGTAAAATTGAATCCTTGTCTTACACCATACAAAAAAATCAACTCAAAATGGATTAAAGACTAAAATATAAGACCCCCAAACTATAATACTCCTGTAAGAAAACATAGGGGAAAAGCATCATAACATCCGTCTTGGCAATTATTTTATGAATGTAACACCAAAAGCACAGGCAACAACAACCATTAAACAAGTTGGAATACATCAAATCAAAAAGCTTCCGCACAGAAAAGAAAATAATCAACAGAGTGAAAAAGCAAGCTATGGAATGAAAAGAAATATTTGCCATCCATATAACTGAAAAGGAGTTAATTTCTAAAATATATAAAGAACTTACACAAGTCAAACTCCAAAAACATATAACTCAATTGAAAATAGGCCAAGGACTTGAATAGACATTTCTACAAAGAAGAAAGACAAATGGACAACAGACACATGAAAAATGCTTAATGTCACTGGTCTTCAGGAAAATGCAAACCAAAATCACAATAAGATATCTACTCTGTCAGGATAGATATTATCAAAAACAAAACACAAAACAATAAAAGAAAAAACAAGCATTTCCTTATCCTAAGAGGATATAGTTACAGAGATTACAAAGATTCAAGATTATAATGGAGATATTAATGTCTCCTACATTTTTCTTACTATCTCAAATATATATATAATACTACATATTAGATTTTAATACTCAAATCTAAATATTTGGATCTAAAAATGTTTTGGATCTGAAAAACATATGCAGGTAATGGAGTTACTCAGTTGGGGATGCACAAGGAATAGCCTCTGAGAGCATACGTAAAAGTAAAATTATTTCAAATATATTTATGGAACACCTACTCTTTTCCTAGGCACACAAAATAAAAGTATGTTGTGAGTTTAAAATGCTGTAATGAAGGCCACAACTTTCCACAAAAGTGAATGATGAAGTCTTTGAGGTTGAGACCCAAAAGGTCAGTAACCATAAATGGTTCTTGTTAGTACTTCAACAGCATTAATTCATTCTGTTTCCTTTACAAGTACTACCTTGAGTGTCTTTCAAAAACATAAGCCTAACTGGAGGGAACAAGATGTACAAATAGAGTTTCTTGGTGTTTCTCCACCCCATACAAAGGGACTTAAATGACCAATATATAACCACATCTCAATGTGAGTGTCTGAGGAGGTATGCTGGAGCACGTCAGAGGAGCAGAAAAACCCTGCTGGAGTTTGGAAGCCCAGGATACCAACATAGAGAGGGGAGCGAGTCACACTTCTTCTGTCATACTATTTCCCCTGACAGGATCAGCTTGGAGTCAGGAGGGACTTCTTCTTACAGGTAAAGGTAAGCTGCAGATCCCCAGCAGCCCCCGTAGCTGCAGCAAAAACTAGCAGTCTTTGCCACAAAAGAGTTCACCAGTACTCACAAACCCTGAATCCAGTTTACACATGACCTTACTGTCCTGGAGTAGGAGTCCACGTAGTGCACCCCCCACAACTGCATGTAAAGTTGCTGAGGCAGGAAACCATCTTGAAAGTGAACCCACTGCTGTCTCTAGGGACTGATGGACACTGCCTTTCCTTATAATTGAGGCGCCACCATTGTTTTGTCTCACCCACTGGAATGTCTAAAGCACCAGAACCTGGACTGTATAGAACCTGGGTTCAACAGGGCAACCAGGAACAGGGAAAAGCCTCCACAGATGAGGCAACCTCCCTGTCCATGCACGTACACAGGCCTTGCCCTTTCAGAAACTCCAAAGGCTGTCCTGCCCTACAAAAACCACTACCACATCGCAGTCAGGGCCCCTGTGTCTGAGTGCATCCAGGCCAGGCCCTGTCACCCAGTCTGCAGGAGGCCCCACATTTTGGGATCCATTGCCATATAGCAGATGAGTCCCACTGCCTATGTGCACCCACATGCAGTCCTGTTAGCTGCTCCAGAGATGGTCCTGCCTTTTGGGAGCCATGCCCACAGAGCAGATGGCCTGCAGTACTTGCATGCGTCTACACTTGGCTTGACCAGCTGCTTCAGCAGAAGCCACATGCTTCAGGATTAACAGCCAAGTAGCAGGCCAGCCCTCTGTGCATGCATATACCCATGCTTGGCTTTGCCAGTTGCTCTGAAAGTGACACTGCCCATTGGAAACCACCACCACGTAGCAGGCTGGCCCTCTGCACCCACCTGCTTACCTTGACAGGGACCTTGGTGGTAGCACTGACTCCAGTGAATCACTACCACATAGCAGGTCAGTCCTCTACACCCATGCTTGTCCCTGACAGCTGCCATGGTCATGATCCTGCCCCCTCAGCAGATATTGCAATACAGCAGGCCAACATTTCACACCCATACGTGGCCCTGACAACTTCCCTGGTAGTTGTATCATCCCGTACAAGACAAAAACACACATATGGCTGGCCTGCTGCACCCAAATGAGACTGGCCTGAAAACCAGTCAAGTACCCCTGCTCAAAGAAAAACTAGACGACTACGAACACAAACCACAAGAGTCCAGGCACTAGAGCCAATTGCACACATAGCTGATGAAACTGAAGAAACAACATGAATATCATGCAGCTAAGGACACCCATAGCAGAGCCAACACATCATATTTAACCAATACCCTAGTACTCATCTACAAGAAATTTTATCCCTGTGAAAGCTAGTACACAAAATTGGAAAAAGTGGCTGTTCTACTAGATACACAGGCATTGAAGAAGGAACACAAGAAACATACAAATGCAAGGAAAAATGACACTTCCTAAGGAACACAATAATTCTCCACCAACAGATCCCCTCCAAAAAACACTGAAAAAATTCTGAATAAGAAATGTATTGATATTTATTATAATGATAAAAATGTTTTGGAAATAGACAGATAGTAGTTACACAGTATTATAAATGTAATTAATTTCATGCAATTGTACGTTTAAAAATCCTTAGAGTAGAATTTCATATGTTATATATGTTTTACCACAGTAAAAAAGACAAAGAAATTATTTCCAAACACCAACAAAAGAAAGAAAAAAAAAAGAATTTAATTCAAAAGAATGATCATAAATAAACTAGGTGAGATACAAGAGAATATGGACAAACTATTCAAAGAAATGAGAAAAACAATTTACTATATGAATGAGACTGAACAAAGAGACAGATGTTATTAAAATTTTCTAAAAAGACAGAAATCTTTGAGCTAATGAATTAAATGAATGAAATAAAAAATAAAACTGAAAGCTTCAACAACAGACTAGATTAAGCAGAAGAAGGAATTTTAGAAATTGAAGCCAGGGCTTTTCAAGTAACTCCATTAAGCTAAAATAAAATAAATACATCCTACAGGACTTATGGGACAGAAGTAAACAACCAAATATTTGTATTATGGGAGTTCCAGAAGGAGAAGAAATGGAAAAATAAGTAGAAAACCTATTTAATAAAATAATAACTAAAAAGTTCCAAAGTCTTAGAAGAAATATGAGGACAAATTAAAAAGTTCATAGAAATATTCCTATTATTTTTCAACTGTATTTTCCACAAACTATTTGAAGTACAATCATATAGACATGAAGGTCTAGGAAGCTCAAAGAAACCCAAATAGATTAACCCTAAAAGGTCCTCAACAAGGCACATTGCAGTCAAACTGTCAAAAGCCAAAGACAAGAAGAGAACTGCATAAAACACAAAAGGAAGGTGTCAAGTAATATATAAGGGAATCGCCATTAGATAAATAGAAGATTTCTCAACACAAGCATTACAGGCCAGGAGAGAATGGGATGGATATATTCAGAATGCTCAAGGGGGAAAAATCGGCAGCCAAGAATTCTATACCCAGAAAAGCTATGTTTTGGAAATAAAGGAAAAATAAAGTCTTCAGACAAGCAAAAATAAAGAAAATTCATTACTTTTAGACTGACCTTACAAGAAATACTTAGGGGAGTCCTACACATGGAAGAGAAGAAATAATAAGTACCATCATGAAAACACATGAAAATATGTCTCATTGGTAGAGCAGATACTCAAATTAGAATCAAACGTTATTAAAACAGAAAACCAACAAACCACAAATATAAACAATAAAGAGGAAGAAAAGAACAAAGGACATTTAAAACAATCAGAAAAAAATCCACAAAATGACAGGAGTAAGACTTCACCTCCGAATAATACCCTTGAATGAAAAGGTTAAATGCCCCAAATAAAAGACATAGATTTGCGAGTGAATAAAAAAATAAAATAAATAAAAATTTTTAAAAAAATGACCCAATTATGTGCTGCCTACAAGAGCCTCATTTTACCTGTATAGGTAAAATGACAGGTAAAGACACACATGGACTGAAAAGTGGAGTGATGGAAAAAAGATATTCCACACAAATGAAAACAAAAAGTGAGCAAGAGTAGCCATACCAATATAAGGTAAAACAGACATTAAATAAAAAACTGTACAAAAAGGTGAAAAAGGGCATAATATAATGATTAAAAAAATGAATTCAGAAAAAAAAAATTTTTTGAATGTATATGCACCCTACACTGGAATACCTGGATATATAAAGCAAATATTGTCAGATTGAATAAGAGAGATAGACACCAACATAATAATAGTTGCAGAGTTCAACACCCTACTCTCAGCAGTAGATAAATCAACCAGACAGAAAATCTAAGAAGAAACATTGCCCCAGTTAGACTGGCTATTATGAAAACCACAGAGAATAACAAATGCTGGTGAGGATGTGGAGAAAGGGGAACCATTCTACACTGTTTGTGAAACTATAAATTAATACAGACATTATGGAAAACAATATGGAGGTTTCTTAGACAACTACAGATAGAGCTACCATACAATCCAGCAACACCACTACTGGGTATCTAGCCAAAGAAGTGGAAATCATCATATTGAAAGGACACCTGCACCCCCATGTTTATTGTAACTCTATTTACAATAGTGAAATTATGGAACCAACATAAATGTCTATCAGTGGGTGACTAGATAAAGAAAATGTGGCATAGATACTTGATGGAATACTTCTCAACCAAAAAAAAAAAAAAAAAAAGTTAGATAGAATGAAATTCTGCCATTTGCAGCAACATGGATGAGCATGGAGAAAACTATGTTAAGTAAAACAAGCCAGGCACCGAATGAGAAATCCCACATGTTCTCACTCATAAATGGGAAGAAAGAAAGTAAGAAAGAATCAAAACAATTACAATAATATGTAGAATTTTCAAAAGTAGAGAACAAACACAATTGGAACAACTGAGGTTGGAAAAGAATAAAAGGACAGAGGTTAGGGAGAAATTGGTTAATAAACACAAAGGATGATTACAACTTGCAAGACTGAATATGCTAACTATCTTGATTTAATTATCACATATTGTACACAAAAACCTATAGTCAACTCTATACCCCACAAATATATATATATATATATAATCAATTATTTTAATTTTCTAAAGAAACCTCACCATTTCACCATTCAAATACAGTATAAAGAAAAACAAACCCAACATAGCAGTAGTTATATTCCTATACAATTGAACATAGCTTAAAAATGTGGACAGCTTAGCTCTTAAATTAATTAAAAGAAGGCAACCTGATTGTTAGAAGAATTAATTGTGATAGATGAGGCTTTAGCTAACAGGGCTTTTTTGCAGAAACAGTAGAAAATTAAAATCTATAAATGAAAACCTATCAGGTATAGACCAGTAGCATTTAAATAAGTTAAGTACAAAAATAGATTGAAAAGATATGTCCTGACAACACATACAGTCAATAAGAATATTTAATGTATTTTTGACTTTCCACATCCAGATATGATAAGTAGCAGAGATAATTATCTATACATCAATCTCATATATTTTGGGCATTGTACATGATAGCTGTCTATTTGAGAGTATTACCTATGGCATAGATATTTATTATTTTTATAGTAATTAAGAATAATTTTAAGTGAATAACAACTACTTACAGATGCTATAGAAAAATAAGATTATAGAGGGAAAATTGTCTTAAAATGTCATATAATTCACTGAACAATAAGAGTGATGAACCAGATTTTTCTTTAAAATATATGGATTTTAAAATCTGCTACTTTCTATTTTTAAAGCTACTAATACTGTTCAAAAATATTCTCCCCTGACCCATACATTATACCATATTAAACTTTAATGAAATAAACAATAAAGAAAAAGAAAGAAAAAGAAACATAAATTTAAACTGCACCATAGATCAAATGGACCTAATAGATATTTACAGAACATTGCAACCAATAGCTACAGAATACACATTCCTTTCATTAACACATGAAACATTTTACAGGACTGACCATATTTTATACCACAAAACCAGTCTCAATGGGTTCAAAAAATTTTAAATCATATCAAGTGTCTTCTGACCATCATGGACTAAAACATGAAATCAGTAACAAGAACAACTTTTGAAACTACACAAATACATGGAAATTAAATAACATGGCCCTCAGTGAACAATAAGACAAAGAAAGCAGAAATAACTCTACTAAATTTGGACAGATTAGACTTCAGAGCAGGAAAGTTTTCAGGTTAAAGACCAGCATTACGTATGATAAAGGAATTACTCTCCAAGAAGACAAAACAGTCCTCAGTATGTACATGTCTAACAAGAGAGAATCAAAATTTGTGTGGCAAAAATTGTAGAACTACAAGGAGAAATAGATAAGTCCACTTTTCTAGTTGGACACTTTAACATTCCTCAAGCAGAAATGGAAAGATCCAGGGGAAAAAAAAAATCAGTAGTTGAACTCAACAGCACCTTAAATAAACTCGATTTAACAGACAGATATAGACCACTTCACCTGACAATTGTAAAACTCACATTTTTCTCAAACTCACACTGAACATTCACTGGTATAGATCATACACCTGTTGGAATTTTGTATGTCTTTTGAGAAATGTCTATTTAAGTCCTTTGACCATTTCTTTAAATAGGTTATTTGTTTTCTTGCTGCTGAGTTGTTTGAGTACCTTATACATTTTAGATATTAACCACTTATCATATGTATGGTTTACAAACATGTTCTCCCATTCTGTAGGCTCTCTCTTCACTCCATTGATTGTTTTTATTTCCTGGGAAGAAGCCTTTTAGTTTGGTGTGCTCCAATTTGTTTACCCTTGCTTTCATTGCTTGTGTTTCTCTGGTTATATCCAAAGTCACTGGCCAGACCAATGTCATGGAGCTCTTTTTCTTCTGTTTTTTTTCTAGTAGTTCTATAGTTTTGGGTCTTCTATGTAAGTCTATATTACATTATGGATTGATTTTTATATATGATGGGAGATAAAGGTCTAATTTCATTATTCTGCATGTGGATATCCAAACTCACCAACACTATGTATTGAAGAGACTGTCCTTTTCCCATTGTATATTTTTGGCTCCTTTGTTGAAACTCATTTGGCTAGAAATGTATGGCTTTTTATTCGAATTCTCTCTTCTGCTCCATTGGCGTATGTGTCTGTTTTTATGCCAGTACTATGCTGTTTGGGTTACAATAGCTTTTTAGTACAGATGATCGCTAATTTATATGGGTTTGATATGATTTTTAGAATTTATGGTAGTACAAAAGCAATATGCATTCAGTAAGCTTTTCAACTTAGAATGATATTATATACCAATAAACCCATTGTAAGTAAATAATATCATATTTTTCAATTTACAGTTGATCATGACGTAACTACATCATAACTCAGGAAGCATCTGTACATCTTGAAGTAAGGTAGTGTGATGCCTCCAACTTTGTTCTTTTTGATCATGATTGCTTTGGCTATTTGGGGTCCTTTGTGGTTTCATGCAAATTTGAGAATTATTATTATTTTTTTTATTTCTGTGATGAATTTCATTGGTATTTTGATAGGAATTGCATTGAATCTGTAGATCACTCAAAGTAGTATAGTCATTTTACCAATTGTTATTCTTCTAATCCATGAATTTAGTGCATTTTTCCATTTATTTGTATCTTCCTCAATTACTTTCATCAGTGCTTGATAGATTTTGGTGTAGAAATCTTTCACCTCCTTAGTTAAATTTAATCCTAACTATCTTATTTCTTTTTTTTGTAGTGAATATTGTACATGGGATTTAATTTTTTTTCTGATGGCTTGCTATCAGCATATACAAACACTACTGGTTTTTGTATGTTAGTTTTGTATCCTGCACCTTTACTGCATTCATTTATTATTTCTGACAGTTCTTTGGCAGAGTCTTTTAGGCTTCAGTCTTTTTAAGATTCTCTCCTTATACAAGATTATGTTGTTTGCAAACAGGGAAATTTTCACTTCTTATTTTCTAATTTGGATCCCTTTTATTTTTTTTTGTTTTGCCTAATTGTTTTGGTTAGAACCTCCCATACTGTATTGTCAGGTCTGCCGCCAGCCAACCCAAACAGCCCTAGCCTCGTTTCTTTTGGTGGGCGAGTGAATGGCCCGGATTCCTCTTTCCCTCCGGTCCCCTTTGGAAGGAGACGGGGGAAGAGAACCGTGAAGAGAGGTGAGCACAGCCACCGGCCCCAACCAGCCCGGTTAAAGGACACTCAGATGCGGCTGGGGGGGGCGGTTCTGTCGAGCAGTTCCGTTTATTATCACACAAGCACTTGCTTTTAAAGGCAAATGGGGAAGGGAGGTTTTAACATCCTCCAATCAGCTTAAAGGTTAGGAGAGCATGCATCCTGTCTCAATGCCTAGCTATTGAGATCATGCAGTGTTCACAAGCGCAGAAGTGCATATTTGGCCAATAAGTTGTAAGGCAAGGTTCCCGCAGACACCCCCACCCTACTTCCTCCCAGCGCCGTCTTAGGCTGCCACATTAATACGCCCTTGTGGGCCTGTAATGGCGCCACTTGTAATGTCACTTAAGGTGGCGTTAGTTTTTAAGGCCCGACACTGTATACTCAATAAAAATGGCAAGAGTGGGCATCTTTGTCTTATTGCAGATCTTTGAAGAAAAGCTTTGAATTTTTCCCAATTACGTTAGTTGTGGATTTGTCCTATACGATATTAATTGTGTTGAATTTCATTCATTATATACTTAATTTGTTGAAAGTTTTTATCATGAAAGGATGTTGAAGTTTGTCAAATGCTTTTTCTGCATCTATTGAAATTATCATATAGCACTTATTCTACATTCTGTTAATGTGATGTATCACTCTTTTTAGATACACGTATGTTAAAACTTTCTTGAACCCCTGAGATAAAATCCATTTAAGCATAATTAATAATCTTTTCAATGTGTTGTTAGACTAAATTTGCTAATATTTTGTTGAGAAATTTTGCATTTATGTTTTATTTTTTCTGTAGTGTATTTTTCTGTCTTTGGTATTAGTATGATGCTGGCCTTCTAAATTGAGTTTGGAAGTATTCCCTCCTCTTCAATGTTTTGGAAATGTTTCGGAATTGGTATGTTCTTTTTTTAAATGTTTGATAGAATTCAGCAGTAAAGTCCATTATGTGGTGAGCTTTTCTTTTATGGGATCCTTTTTATTATTGATTCAGTCTCCTTACTTGTAATTGAGTCTCTTAAGATTTTCTGTTTCTTCATAATTCTGTCTTGGTAGGTTGTTTGTGTCAAGGAGCCTTGGGCTGATTACACTGGTCTGGAAGTTGTGTGAGCCAGAGATCAAATTTGCCAAACAAGCCTGAATCCTGGGGCTGTGTGGTCCTGCTTGGCACCAGGATGGGTCTAGAAGCTCAGTCTTCAGGTGTGGCCTGTAATATAAGTCTGGGGCAGTCTGCTCAGTGCTGGGTTTTACTGTGGCATGCCCAGTGTTGGCATCTAAGGCAACCTCCCTTACTCACTTCCCTCTCTTTCCAAAAAGTAAAAGATGTCTCTCTCCAAGATGTGCTGCCTGTAGTTGGGGGAGAGATGATGTGGATAATTTTAAAACAGGCCTTCTTATTCTCTTCAATGTGTATTTTCTCATTGTGTTACACCCACTTCCTGTAATCGCTCATGTGGTTTCCTTAGGCTTTGCGAAGATATTTTCATTCATGGTTCAAATTAAAGTTTTTGTTGGAGGACCACTGATGAAGAGTCTCCCTTTGCCATTTTACTCCACCTTTCTCCATGAAGACTTTAAAGTAGGAAAAATACTCCCCACTTCCACAATGATTACATATCTCCATTGTACAACATACTAATTCTTGCCTTTCAAGTTTAGATTATCATATTAATCATGACAAAAAGTGAATTATAAGGAGAATTATGAAACATGTGAGAAAAGCAGAGTGATATTTTTTCACCTGAAATAATTATATTGGGTTTACTAAAATAAAAACACTCTAAACAATTGACTTTGTATTCAATGTTATGTGTCTATGTATTTTTAAAATGATTTAATCATCATCTAATTATATTAAAAAGATAGTTATGTGCAGCATAACAAAATTGCAGTCAATGATGGACTGCATACATGATGGTGTTCCCATAAGATTATAATGGGCTGAACAATTTCTATCACTTGGTGACATCATAGCTGTCATAATGTCATGGTGCAATTATTTAATCTTTTAATAAATTTACTGTAATCTAAGTGTTCAGTGTGTATAAACTCTCCTGTAATGTACAGTAATGTCCTAAGCCTTCACATTCATTCATCACCATCTCACTCAGAGCAACTTCTTCAGAGCAAGCTCCATTCATACTAAGTACGCTATTCAGTTGTACCATTTTATTTTTTATTTCTTATATCTGTTTTTTACTGTACCTTTTCTATGTTTAGTTATCTTTAGATACACAAATACCTAACATTGTGTCACAATTCTCTACAGTGTACAGCTGAGTAACATGCTGTACAGGTTTGTAGCCTAGGAGTGTAGTACGCTATACCATCCAGGTTTGTGTAAGTACACACTGTGATGTTTGCACAGTGATGAAATCACATAATCAAGCATTTCTTACATGATATCCTCATTAATAAGTGACACATGACTATTTTATTATCCTCAGAGATCTTCTTTTCACCAAACTAAGTGGAATGGAATGCCATAATTTTTAAATATTATCTTCAGAGAAAAAAGTTACATGCAAATAGGAAAAATTATAGACATTATGAATTAGTGATCTTTTACTAAAGAGATACTTTTAAGGCCAATTGGGTTGGAAATCACAACTAAAACATTTAACCACATTAAGAAAGCAAATATGCTAACTTCTAATAAGGACCCTCCCTCATTGAACACTGAGAATTTAGTAATCATCTATTACTCATTTCTAACAATCAGAAGTAGCTTTAGAAGCAGTGGTTCTCTTCCCAAAATTTGCTGAACACTGCCATCACCTGGAGCCTTATTAAAACCCAATATCCAGGTTACATTCTATAACAATTAGAACAAAATATCGAGGAATGAAATATAAGCTTTGGTATTTTTAATGGTCTCTCATTAGTTGTAAATGAAGCAAAATTTGGGAACCAGCTCTCTACAGCATGTTTTGCATTGAGATTCTTACACATTGTTGTAGAATATTTTTTGAAAATATTGTTCAACATTGTTTTCTAATTTGAAAACTAATTTTTACATTCCTGTTATTGCATCATTTATAAGAATAAAACAAAATTAAAGATAGAAGCACACGTAATTAATATATTAGTTAAATCAAGTGGTCTATTCAATGTTTATCAAATTTTAGGACTTTAAAATTTTTCCTTGTCCAAAATGACTTAATTTTTCACTAATTTAATTAAAATCAACTGTTAATACTAACATGATCTAAAGCTGAGTTCCAGAATTACGGGCTCTGTGTGCTTTTATAATATGACCTGCTATTCAAAACTTCACAAAAAATATTTATAACTGTGCAGTTAAATCATAAAGACATATTTTTCTCTGCTTAAAAACAAGTTAGCCTGCAGCGTATTAAAAGACATTTCAAAGTGAATTTAAAATAAAAATAATCCTTATACTGCTAAACTTCACTGTTGATTGCAAATGATTGTTTTAGAACAAATCAGTCTTTTCAATTTCCTTTTAAAAAATCTATGTAGTATTGATTAGTGGATTAAGTCACTAAGAAACATTAAGGATGCTGCTACTCAAAAAAGAAACATGAGAGTGATGTTCTCTAAAAAAAATTTAGTTGAAAAAAGTGAACAATTCTTCTACTTGAAGAAGTATGTCTTCTGTACATTAGCATGTACCAAGATGTTCCATTTTATATGTTTGCAAAAAGGTTTCCTTTATCTGGAAGCAGTGTTAGAGTTTGTCCTAAAAGATTTACAATTATTAATAGAATAATAATGTCTTCTAAAAGGAGGACTTTCCATATGGATAGCTATTAACTTTTCTGGAAGTTTTGTAGGACCATCAAAAACACTGACCTAATGTGAAATTGAAATAGCAGTGTATCTTCTAGAAAAAGAAAATACGATATTAAACTAGTGACAGAAAAATAGAAATAAATTAATTAATAAATGTCATTGCAAGAAACCAGGTTCAATAAGAGTTGCTGAGTTTTGCTTCCCATGAGAAATACTGAGCCAAATGATTTACAACAACCAAAAGCAAACATTCTATATATTCTACTGTAGTAATTATGAATTGTTTAGTTTGTTGTTTTATGTTTTAATTTGTAAAATTTTATTTTTATTTGCTGAATAATTCAGCAAAATTTATGCCTGTCAATGTCTGCCTTATGCAGAAGTCAGTTCTACAATATTTGTACAGAGTAGATATATGAATGAATCCAAGTTAGTCCATCCAAATGCTCTAATTGTTAATGTGCTTTATTTTCAAATTATTTTAAATTTGTGAATCCATTTCCTCCTTCTAGAAACCCTGACTTTAATGGTTTATGAATAAGATAGGACGACTTAATGAGCTTCTTTTGAAGAAAATTATCAATAAGGAGTAGAAAAAGTGGAGTTGTTCAAAATAAGAAAAAAATTGGGATTACCTAAAAGTCATATGAAAAAGAGTATAATGATGTTTTAGAAGAGAAAGAGATTGTGTGTGGGGCCCACACAGGAATTTCTGTAATTCTGTCTTGTGAGAGATAAAGAAGCTGATGCAAAGTGTGTTATGAAAGTTCACCTGCTTTTTGCTCCTCAAGTATCTGAGTTGCCAAGAATTTATAGAAGGTGATGTCATCAGGACGGCAGGATAGATGAGCCACCCAGCATTGGTCCCTTCACAACCAATCAATTTACAACTATTAAAAAGTCACTAAGTCACTGCCATCCTGGGACTGCTGGAGCTCAGAGGAAGAGGAGGAGAAACCATCAAAGCTAATAAAGGCATGAGAGGCCACAGCAAGAGGGAGTAGGGATGGCTCCAACCACGTTGAACCTGGCTGCTGGTGTGGTGCAGTGCGGAGAGTGGCTGCAGCACATGTAGTGGCTTCCAGGAGCCAGCAAAAGCCACAGCAGCACCCGTTTCCTGCAGCTGCTTGGAGTCTATAGGTGAAACTTCAGAGCATACCGTATCAGTCATCAGTCCAGCAAAACCACTGGTAAGCTTCCCCTGGACCTGCATAGGAGCCAGAAGCCACAAGCAACCAGGGAAAGGAGCCACCCAGAAGTTGGTTAGTCATCATGAGGGACTCATATATGGTCTGCCCCATGGGAAACATTTGATGTACAGGGGAGAGGCTGGTCTGCCAGTGGAATGTTGGAGGGCACTGTGGGCAGCTAAAGTGCTTTCTGATTGGCATGGGCACCACTCAGTGGAGACCGTTTAGAATTACAGAACTGCAGAAGGTGCAGTTTGCAGTAAGGACTCAGTCCCAGGCTAGAATTTCCACAGACCAGTCATATCTGTGGTGACCTCACAAGATCCAGAAGTGATTTTAAAAACAAATATAATCTGATCTGCGCAAGTAGACATCCTCACAGAATAAGCAGCAAAGAAGCAATTAAGCTTAAGCACACAACTCATGTTCTGATTTCTACTGGCGGTTCCCCCAACTCAGGAAATAACCACAGGAGAGTAAACAGTTCCAGTACAGAGTTTAAGTGATGGTGTAGCTAATTTCTACCACAGAATGAAAAAAAAAAGACTGCAGACCAGAGAGAAAGCTCTGACATTAACCAGTAGAAGTCTAGCACCACTAAAGGACACCTATAAATCCTAGAAATAGTACCAGTCTCCCCAACTTCCCAGGCATCAACATAAAGACACATCAAGAAAGAACAGAGAAATATGAAACCACCAAAGGAAGCCAACAAAGCATCAGCATGGACCCAGAGGAAAAGTGGATTTATGAAACATCTGTCAGAGAATTAAGAATACCCTCTCAAGGATGTCCACAGAGGCACAAGAAAATACAAACAGAAAATTAAATGTAGATATATGGAAAACCATTCAATGGAAGAAGAAGAAACTTGACAAAGGAATAAAATTGATTAAAAAAGACAGAAGTTCTAGAAATAAAGATAACATTATCTGAACTGAAAAACTCAATAGAAAGCTCCCCCGGTAGACTTAATCTTACAGGAGAATCGGTGAGCTTGGAGATAGAACACATGAATTTATCCAACTACAGAAGCAAACAAGAATAAGAAAAAATGAAACAAGTACAGCAAATATGGGACTCAGTCAAGCGTATTAACCTCTTCATAACTGGCATACCTAAGGGGAGGAAAAGAAGAGATCTAGAAAGCATATGCAAGAAAATAATGGCTGAGATTTTCCCAAGAATGGAGAAAGATGACAGTATCGGGTACAGGAAGCTCAGCTGCCACCAATCAAAACAACTCAAAGATGAATACCCCAAGACACATCATAATAAAATTATTTCAAAAACAAAGAGAGTGAAAGAATATTGAAAGCAGCAAGATTAAAGAAGCACATGCGTTTAACAGAGTGCCGGTCTATCTCTTAGCAGATTTCTCAGTAGAAACCCTACAAGCCAGAAGTCAATTTGATGATATATTTAAAATTCTAAAGTAAAAAGACCATCAAACGAAAAATTACATATCCAGCAAAAATATCATGTTAAATATGAAGAAGAAATAAAGTCGTTCCTGGACAAACAAAAGCTAAGGGAATTCATCAACACTAGACCTGTCTTACAAGAAATGCTAAAGGGATTTCTTCAACATGAAGGAAGACAGTTCTACAGAATGACAAGAAAGCATTTGAAGGTATTTAACTTATTAGCAAAGTAACTACACAAACAACCTCAGAATACGCTAATGTGGTAAGGGTGGTGAGTAAACCACTTGTATCTTCAGTATGAAGACTAAAGAGCAAACCTAACAAGACATTAACATATACAACAACCATATAAAAGATGGACAATGTTAAAAAATGTAACTTGAAACAACAAATTGTCAAAAAGTGGGGGAAAAACATCAAAGCATAGAGGTGGCTTTGTTTTATTTTCTTTTTCCCTAGACATCAAAGTTATTATTAGAAAAAAAAATTGTTATAACTATAACATGTTTTTTTGTAACCCTCATGGTGGCCATAACACAAAACTTAGAAGATACATACCAAAAATAAATAGGGAGAAATCAAAATATACTGCTAGAGAAAACCAGTCAACCACAAAGGAAGACAGCAAGACTGGAAAAAGTTAAAAAGGATCTACAAAATAATGAGAAAAAAAGTAACAAAATGGAAGAAATAAATCCCTATATATCAATAATAACTCTAGATGCAAATGGACTAAATGCCCCAATTAAAAGATACAATGGGTCTGAATGGATTATAAATCAAGAACCAAAACTCTGCTTCCTACAGGAAACTCACTTCACCTATAAAGGCACACATTGACTGAATGAGAAGGGATGGAAAAAGATATTTCTTGCAAATGGGAATAAAAAAAAAACAGGATTAGCTATACTTAACACCAGATGAAGTAGAATTTAAGCCAAGGAAACTGAAAAAAGATAAGGTAGGTAATTATATAATGATAAAGGGATCAATTCAACAAGAGGATTTAACAATTCTAAATATATACACACCCTACTCCAGAGTACCCAGTAATACAAAACAATTACTATTAGACCTAACAGGAGAAATAGACTTCAACAAAATAACAGTTGGGGATTTTAACACCCCACTTTCAGAAAATGACAGATTATCCAGACAGAAAATTAATCAGGGAAGCTCAGAACTAATCTCTACTCTAGGCTGATTGGACCTAATGAACATTTATAGACCATTTCACCTAATGGTTGCAGAATACACATTTTTCTCAGCAGCACATGGAACATTCTCTAGAATGGACTATATGTTAGATCACCAAACAAGTCTTCACAAATTCAAAATCATATGAACTACCTTGTCCAACCACAATAGAATAAAACCAGAAATAAACAACAAAAGTGATACTAGTCATTGAACAAACAAATGGAAATTAAGCATCATGCTCCTAAACAACAAATGAATCAAAGAAAAAGTAAAAACTGAAATTAAAAATTCTCGGAGATGAATCAAAATGAAAAAACAAACAACTTACCAAAACCTATTAGATACAGTGAAAGCAATTCTAAGTGGGAAGTTTATAGCAATAAATGTCTACATCCAAAAGAAGAAAGACTCAAATTCCAACCTAATGTTTCACCTCAAGGAACTAGAAAAACGAGGACAAACCAAGCACAAATTCAGTAGAAGGAGAGAAATAACAAAGATCAGAGCAAAAATAAATTAATTAGAGGTTAAAAAAACATACAGAGAAAAAGAAATCATTTTTCAAAAATATACAATTGATAAGTCTTTAGCCAGACTCATGAAGAAAAAGACTCAAATAAAATTAGAAATGAAAAAAGGGAAATTACAACTGATACCACAGAAATGCAAAGGATCATGAGATTACTATGAACAACATATGTGAACAAACTGGAAAACCTAGAAGAAATGGACAAATTTCTGGACACATACAATTTACTGAGGTTGAATCATAAAGAACTAGAACACCTAAAAAGACCAATAATGATTAATGAGATTAAGTTAGTATTAAAAAGTCTCCCAACAAAGAAAACTACAGGATCAGATGTCTTCATTGCTGAATTCTACCAAACATCTAAAGAAGAACTACTACCTATTTGTTTCCATTTCCTCCAAAAAACTGAAGAGGAGAGAATATTTCTGAACTCATTCTACAAGGCCAGCATTAGCCTTATATCAAAACCAGAAAAAGGCACAACAAAAAAAGAAAACTACAGACCAACATTCCTAATAAACACAGATGCAAAGATCCTCAACAAAATAATAGCAAACAGGATCCAACAACACATTAAAAAGATCACTCACCATGATCAAATGGGATTCAACCCAGTTATGCAAGAATGGTTCAGCATACAAAAATTAATAAACGTGATACATCACATCATCAGAATGAAGGGGGGAAAAACAAAACATATGATCATTTCAATAGACATGCAAAAAGCATTTGACAGAATCCAACATCCCTTCATTATATAAACACTCAACAACTTAGGTATTGAAGGCATGTACCTCAACACCATAAAAGCCATATATGACAAATGCACAGCTAATATATTGAATGGAAAAAAGTTGGAGGATTTCCCTCTCAGATCTGAACAAGACAGGATGCCCACTTTCCCCACTCATATTCAACATAGTACTGGAAGATCTAGCCAGTGTAATAAAGCAAGAGAAGGAAATAAAGGACATCCAGATAGGAAAGGAGGAAATCAAACTATCCTTATTTGCAGATGGCATGATCATATACATAGAAAATTTTAAAGACTTCACCAAAATATGACTAGAACTAATGAATGAGGTCAGTACTGTAGCAGGATAGAAAATTAACACAGAAAAATCAATAGCTCTCCTATACTACAATAACAAAATAGCCAAAGAAGAAATCACAAAAGTAATCCTATTCACAATAGCTACCAAAAATATGAAATACCTAGGAGTAATTTTAACCAAGGAGGTGAAAGACTTCTAAAATGAAAACTATTATATGTTGGTGAATAAAATTGAAGAGACACAAATAAATGGAAAGATATCCCATAATCATGTTTTGGAAGAATTAGCATAATCAAAATGCTGATATTATCCAAAACAATCTACACATTCAAAGCGATCTCTGTCAAAATACCCATGACAAAGACACAGAAAAAACACTATCTTAAAGTTTCTATAGAACCACATATGACCCCAGATAGCTAAAGCAATCTTGAACAAAAAGCACAAAGTTGGAGGCATCATAGTTCCTGACTTTTAAATAATTATAAAGCTATAGTAACCTTAACAGCATACTACTAGCCTAAAAATAGACAAATCAACCAATGAAACAGAATAGAGACCTGAGAAATAAACCCACACACTTACAGGCAACTTATTTTCAACAGAAGTGCCAAGAATATACAATGTATAAAAGGTCAGGCTCTTCAGTAAATAGTGCTAGAAAAATTGGATATCCATAAACAGGAGGTTCAAACTAGGCCCCTATCTCTCACCATACATAAAAAAACTTGAAATGGATAAAAGGCCTAAATTTAAGACTCAAAAATATAAAACTACTAGAAGAAAACATATGGGAAATGCTACACCAACTAGAAGTGGGCAGTGCTTTTTTCAGCAAGACCGCAAAGGCACAGGCAACTAAAGCAAAAATACATTAATGGGACTACATCAAATTCAAAGCTGCACACCAGCAGACACTATCAACAAAGTGAAGCGACAACCTACAGGATGGGTGAAAGTGTTTGCAAGCTACACCTCAGACAAGGGGCTAATATCCAGAACATATAAGGAACTCAAATAACTCAACAGCAAAAAACAAAACAAAAAATCACAAAGTAAAAAAACAAAAAAACCCCACAAAAAATCACAAATAATCCAGTTGAAAAAGTGGGCAAAGGGCCAGAACAGATATTTTTCAAAAGGAGACATACAAATGGCCAATAAATAAGCACAAGAAAAAAAATCTCAACAACATTAATCATCAAGGAAATGCAAATTAAAACCACGAAATATCATTTCACTGTAGGTAGAATGTCTATAATCAACAATGGCTATTATCTACAACACAGAAAATAAGAAATGCTGGTGAGGATGCAGAGAAAAAGGAACTATTCTACACTGTTGATGGGAATGTAAGTTGGTATAGCATTGTGGAAAACAGTATAGAGATGTCTCAGAGAACTAAAAATAGGTCTACCTTATGATCCAGCCAAACCACTATTTGGTATATACCCAAAGGAAGTGAAATCAGTATATGAAAAAGACACTTGCACTCCCATGTTCACCACAACACTATTCACAATAGCCAAGAGATGGGATCAACTTAAGTGTCCATCAACAGATGAATGGATAAAAAACCATGATATATACAAACTATACTATTCAGGTATATACAAAAAAAAAATGATATCCTGTCATTTGCTGCAACATGAATGGAACTGGAAACCATCATGTTAAGTAAGTAAGTCAGGCACAGAAAGACAAATACAGCATGATTTCACTCATATGTAAAATAAAAAAAAAAATAAATAAAAAGGGTGGTTATCATAGAAGTAGAGAGAAAAATAATGACTACCAGAGACCAGGAGGGGAAGGGGGTAGGGTGAGGAGAAGTTGTGGACTAACAGGTACAAAACTATGCTGTTTACCATAAGTAAATCATTGTGGAGTATATGCATGTATTTAAACAACACACTGTATCTCACAAATAAGTACAGGTAAATGATATAATAAAATAAATGAGTTCTGACTACACAGAGAGTTATCAGTCTTATTCACTATTTTGGTGATTGTGTTAGACTGAAAAATGGATCCCCCCAAAATACACATGTACTTATCTTTGGAACCTGCATGTTACCTTAATTAGAAAAAGCATCTTTGTAGACATGATTAAGTTGAGGCTTTTCACATTGACCTAGAAAGCCATAATGTTTCCTTCAGCTTGACTAAGCTTTACATGGGCTTCTTTCTAACTGTAAGTCCTTGATTTCCCTTTACATGAAGCATTTCCTTTAGAAAACTTGCAATTGTAACTTCTTTCTCTGCTCCTCTCTCTCAGCTTCTGGCCAGTTTTACAATCCAGGAAGGTTTTTCTCAATGGCCAGGGAGTCATTGTTTCTAAATGTAATCACGAAGAAAAATAGAGTACCTATATCTCACAGTCTGTGGGAGGGTAAAAGCCTTTCTTCTGTATGTATCATTTAACAAACACATATAGCCAAATAGTACTGACCAACCCTCCCACCTAAAGGTATCCTTCAATACTTTGCCACTTGCTCATCCCCTGCTTAAAACCTTTCCCACCTTTTGTTAAAACTAGTTGAGGTCAATCTTTATTCCCTATTGCAATAATCTTGAATAAAGCCTCCCTTGCCTTTAGCTAGCCTGCTGCAATTTTTTTCTTTGACAATATGAAGTGATTAACCTGAATTATCCAGGCAGTCCCTAAATACCATCACAAATGATCTTATAAAAGAGAGGCAAATAAAGAGTATACACAGAGAAGAGGAGGAAGCAATTTGATCATGGAGGCTGAGACTGGGGTAATGCAACCATAAATCAAGGAATGACAAAAGAGCATCCAGAAGGAGAGTGATTCTGCTGACACCTTGATTTTGGCCTCTGGCCCCAGCACTGTGACAGAATACATTTCTATTGTTTCGAGCCACCAAGTTTGTGGAAATTTGTTACAGCCGCCCTAGGACACATACAGTGATCAGAAAACAGCTTTGTGTGTGCATTATCTTAGAACCGTAGTAATTCAACTATTGTAAGAATGTTAATTCAACTTTAAACATTTTTGTTTGAGATAACTCTGATTACAGCAGCACCGTAAGAGTACCATATGCTGACAACTGTGCGTTATTTTTATAACAAAATGTTGTAGTAAATGAAAGCAATCATATTATTTTATTTTAGCAGAAAACATGTTTTTTTTTTCCCTAAGTACTATTGTTGAAATGATAGAATTGAGATAAGCCACTTAAGCACCTGTTTTTAAGGACAATCCTGCTTAAGTAGATTAATTCAGCCAGAGCCCTGGAGATACTAATGAAATGCACCAATTTAGGATGAACAGCTTCAGTATGGATTTTTGATAAGAAAACAGCTGCTCATCTAGAAGTAGTAGTAGCTCAAGTCTGAAGGCCATGAGATTTGCCTGTTCTGGAAGATATGATAAGCAAAGAACAGATGGTTAGCATAAATAATTCAAAAGAGCTCTCTAGTCACTTCTTTGGAGAAAAACAATATGTTGACCTACGTTTACAAGGTTATTTAGAACTTTAGGTACATAAAACAATTTCTATATCATTTTTGTGCTTGCTTTCAGCATAAAGATTTTTTTAAAAAACTTTGATCACGAAGGTATCAGTATTCTAAAGTCAATGCAGGCAAAGACATCGCATACATCACATCAGATCATTATAGGTGCTTCATACATCCATCACAATTAAACATATCTAGGACTCCTTGTTAAGGCTAAACTGGTGTTCATTTATCTCACGTAAAGTAAGATTAATTTTTAAATATAAAAATAAATAAATAAAACTAACTTTTGCATTGCATTTTATAATTTATAGGTATTTTTCTACATAGTTCGTTTCATTTGATTTGATTTTACAGATGATGAACCTGACACGACTCCCTCAGTGAAGAGAATACAATACTCGTCCAAGAGTTTTCTAAACATACTCGGTATTTAAATTTCATAGCAAAATTTTTATACGTGCCTTGTTAAACAATTTGATTTTTCTTTATTTTCCTGAATAAGATTTTTAAATTGATACTTTTCAGTTCTTTTTTTATTTTTTCAAATTTTCCTATGAATTATGTGTATGAAGATTTCCTTTTCTCCTCTCCCATAGAAAGATACACATGCATATTTGTGCCTAGGTTCATCCATGGCCACAAGCCCTTACATTCGGATACTGATAATTTTCTCTTGGCTACTTAATATTCTTTAAAACTTTTTTTTCCTTCCCTTCAGTGTGAAAATATGCCTAGTGAATTCCTAATCAAATAATCTTTACTGAACTCTGTATTTTCCTCAAGCCACCACTCTTTTTTTCCTCTTCTCATAAAAGTTGTTGGGAAAAAAAATACTTGTCTCTACTTTCTTTCCACTCTGTTATTCAATTATTTTCAGCTCATGTTCAGCTGCACATCATCAATAACTTCCTAACTTTGGTGCATCCCTCAGCTTAAAACTTTTTTTTTTTTTTTTTGACCGGTAAGGGGATTGCAACCCTTGGCACGGTGTGGTCTGCACCACGCTCAGCCAGTGAGTGCACCGGCCATCCCCATATAAGATCCGAACACTCTCCCGAGTGAGCCGCGGGCTGGCCCAGCCCAAAACATTTTATGTAAAGTAACTATTGGCAGTTGCCCAGATGTTGTAAGCATGAGCTCTCTGGC
Source organism: Galeopterus variegatus (assembly GCF_000696425.1). Taxonomy (NCBI): domain Eukaryota; kingdom Metazoa; phylum Chordata; class Mammalia; order Dermoptera; family Cynocephalidae; genus Galeopterus; species Galeopterus variegatus. The sequence continues at coordinate 248,763 of NW_007726879.1, forward strand.
CTACATGGTACAGAGGCTCTACCAACTTCTCTGGGGACTCTCATTCACCACTTTCAAAACCAAGATTTGTAAGTGCTACAGTTTCTATCCCCATAAAGTATATATCACAACAGTCACTGATATATTATCCCAACTCTGGCTTCCAAGTTTCAGTTTTGCTTCTTTGAATGACCCCTGTAATTCCACTCACCTACTAATAGTACCCTGTCTTCTGCTATCAAGGGCCATTCTTAGTCAGGGATGTTACTATTGATTTAGACCTCCTGGGTCTTATAAATTAAATAGTTATATTCCTTGCTCAGCACCAGAAAACTGTTCTGCTATTGTGAGATTTAGTAACTTTCTGAGTATTTCATATGAGCTTTGATTAGGGCTTTGGCACTGTGGTATACACATTTCCTCCAAAAATGTTTAATCACATTTTTATATTCCAGAGGTATGAGTGATAACAACAGTTTCCTGAGCCAGAAATCCAGCAGAGAAGCACACATCTAGGCATTCATGTTGAGACATTAAAAGGAAGCTACGGATAAACATAATCAGGAACTCAGGTACTTCAAATATTATTGCTTCATAATCCCACAGTGGTTGGCCACATTAATTGATAGCATTTTTGTTTGCTTCCATTCTGGAGATGTCTAATCTTTAATAAAATTTTTGTTTAAAAAATCATCCTTTGTGTTATGGAATCAATAACTGAACTTTAGCCATCTTTCTTTCTACAGCCATACTTAGACTCATTTAATGAGGGTCATCTGTGAAGGTTCAAGTAATCACTGAGAAAGTGTTAAGGGTGCACTTAACCCTGAAATATCTCTTACAAACAAAAACACAAGTAAGGTTAGGCTTAAAACAGGCCTACTCTTATAATAAGCAGAATTACAAATTGTATATTATCAAACAGGCTTCTGTTTGCTCTTGTTCTATATCCACTTCCTTCCAGCTCATTCCATTATTCCTAGAGGTACAATGAATTTCAGAATAATTCTGGAATGTTACGTTACCCACCACAAAAACTGAGGCTCACTAAGGAGACAAACATGGTAGACCAGAACATTTCACGTACAACTGCAACCATCCGGTACCAGGCACAACACACCAGTAGACTTTGGCTATAATGGTTAGTTCAGAGTTCCACCCATGCCAGAGCTATTAGGCTGCAATCCATTGCTTTTTCTATAACCTTTGGGGAAAAAAATGATATATATATATGAACTGTCAGGCTAAGCTGGTAGAACTAAATTCTGATGATGTCATTAGACATCTTTATCTTGAGTTAGGAGAAAACTGGCCAAGATGAAAGTCAAAACAAAGAGAAGAGACTATAATTAAAGTGACAATTTCCTGATTATTAGTAGGCTCTTCTCAGAGCACATTCTGCCTATTACGAAAATCTAACCATATTCCTTCCTTTTCTACAAAATTCTATTTCATTAAGTGTAAGTTCTTTTAATATGGCAAAAACAAAAACAGAAACTTTCACCATGTCCATGTGTCAACAGGCTAAATCGCCAGCCTCATTTTCTACCATTTTCCCTGCTAGTTTATAGTCCTGCAAACCTGATAATGACCGGAGCTGGCTTCAACAATGCCCTAGTTATTCTTCTGGATATAGAACAATTGTCCACTTTCTGGAGACTCTTCCTCACTGTTTCTCATCAACACACGAGGTTTTATTTTTCTTCTTTGTAACAGTACAGTGATCCCCCCTTGTCTGGGGGGAGGATACAGTCCAATATCCCAAGTGGATGCCTGAAACCACAGATAGTACTGAACCTTATACCATGCTCAAATTTCTTTTCCCCTCTTCACCATTTCACGGACAGAAGATTCATTCTTACCATAGATCATAGCAAACTCAGCATACTATTTTTTTCTTTTATTTTTAAATTGAGAATTTTCACTTTTTTACTTAAAAAACAACAAAAACAAAAACCACTTTATGACTTCTCTTTTGCATATCCAAATCACCAGCATCACTACAGTTGCACGTTAGGGATGTCATTAAGTAAAATAAGGGTGATTTGAATACAAGCACTGTGATACCACTGCAATTGATCTGATAACCAAGATAGCAACCAAGTGACTAACTAGTGGGAAATAGAGGGTGGAAATGCTGGACAAAGGGATGATTCACTTTCCTAACAGGACTGCAGGAGATTTCATCATGCTACTCAGTTTAAAACTTATAAGTTGTTTACTTCTGGGATTTTTCATTTGATGTTTTCAGACTGCAGTGGACTGTGAATAATACCAAAATTGAACCTGCAGACAAGACGGGACTACCGTACCACCCAAGGCCTACCTGTGTCCTATTTATACCAGATCAGCTGCTAAAAATCTATATTCCCAAACAGATTTTAAGTTCTTTAAGGACAGAATCATGATCATTTTATATCTCTTCTGACTACTCACTACCTATTTCTCAATAAAATAGCTACTGTTGGTGAATCATGTCAAAGTCTTCGGGTGCCTTGTGCCTGGTTCCAAACCAGAATTTGGACTGGGATAGAAAGAACATACAGAACATGAACTCAGAGATCATAGAGTCTATATTTTATTTTCTATTCAGAGAAAGCACAAACAGAATGCACAAATGGAGGACTAGTGTTGAATGACTTCCCTAGGTGTGTAGAATTTCACAAAACATTTACTTTTACATATGGGTTTTAGAAAATGAGACATGTCAGCTGAGACACAAACATAGTTCCCGAATCCTGAATACCTGCAGCTTTTGATCAATTAGTACCTTGACAAGGTAAGAAAGAGTAGTTAACCGAGAGGGTCATCTGCTCAGCTCTCAGTAACGCTTACAGAATATATGAATAGATCCACTATACATACCTTCATTCCACTTAGGTTATTTTAACAGTAAACATGGCACCAGCAGGTGCAGGTTTTACAAGCTATCTTCTTATGGGCTTAATTTCTGAAAAAGTGTTAATCTATTGACTTGCATTCACTCTTCTATTTTGTACCAGGATGACCTCTGTAAAATTCTGTTACTCTAATTTATCATTCTGTTTCCAAGAGTATTATTAGACATATCTAGATTTTATTGTTGATGTGAGAAGAATATATAATACTTTTAAATGAGGTGCAATTCATTAAAGACAATACATATTTAATCAAGGAAGACTTTTTAAAAATCTGTTTGATTCTCTAAATCAGCATGAGGTGGGACTGGGATGAAAAGAGAACAAATAACATTTTTAAAAGACACACATTACAAATGTATTCCTCTTTTTAAAAAGAAATCGAATTCTTACAACTCCAGCTAAATAGATGCCTCTACAGATCTCTAAGCTCCTGGGAAGGATTTTCACATCCTAGCATGTTATCATCAATGCTGGCTCAGAATTTAAAAATATTGAGAACTTCAAGCATTGTTTTAAAGATCGTTGAACAGATGTATTTTCCCCTAGGAGATTTCGTTGATAGTAAATATCTTGTATTTCATCCAAGAACTTCAAAATATAAGTATGCATTTTAGCAGAAAACAAGCAACCAAGAAAAAAAATATGTATATATAAAAGATGGAAACTAAGTTCATGTTGGATTTTGTCTGTTGCTGTTCTTATTGCACAATTTTAAGTACATTTTATTATTTTTTTTATTATTATTTTTTTTTCCTTTTTGTCTTTTTTTCGTGACCGGCAATGGATCGCAACCCTCAGTGTCGCACCCGTACCGGACCGGGACCGGCAACGGGATCGCAACCCTCGGTGTTGCGCCCACACCTCGCTCAGCCAGTGAGCGGCCGGTCTGTATGTGGGATCCGAACCCTCGGCAGGAGCGCCGCCGCGCTCCCAAGCGGCGCACTGTAGCAGTGCACCACCGGGCTGGCCCTTTTTTTATTTTTTTATTTATTTTTATTTATTTTTTTTAAGTACATTTTAAACTGATGAAACGATGGTAAGCACCTTTCAAAAATAAAATAATACCCAATCAGAAACATATTGTAGATTGGCATTTGTGATACATACTCGGGTTGAAGGTATTTACAGTTGCTAATTACACTAATGGTACCAGTCCTTTTTTAAAATTAAACTATGAAAATATTTTGGTATATTGATATCATTTCTGATTTGGTGTGGGTTTCACATAAAGGCAAATGAATTAAAACAAATTGATATTGAATGAAAGCTGGTTTCATTTTGGCTTGCTGAAAGAGAACTTATCAAGTCTTAACCAGTCAGGAAAAACTTTCCAGAATAAGTAAGATGTCAGCTGATTTTTCTCATTTCTGGGCAGAGTCGGCTATACCTGGAGTGTCTGAAAATGGAAAATAGAGACTGACTGACAGGATAATGCAGAAATTTGAAATCATATAATGGAAAAAAAGGTGGAATAACAAAGAATATTTAGCCTTGTAGAAAGAAGACTCCATGGTAACAAATTGTCTCAAATACTTTAAGAACTTGATGGAAAAAATACTAGGAATCATTATGTGTAGTTTCATAGGTCAGAACTGACATGAACGGATGGTAATCTAGAATATACATATTGGTGGTGGTTATGGAAAAAAGAATGTAAAGCTATCTAAAAATTGAAGTCTTTGCCTTCAGGGAGCATGAATAATTTGATCACCAGAGTAAGCTCACCCATTAATTTTCCGAATATTATGTAACAAAAATTCAAAACTGCATGGATAAGACAGACTATTCATCTCCAAAGAAATACTGTGATACTATGAGGAGATTTGAGAGTCTGTGAAAAGAATGCTATCAATGTTTAAGGACAATCAGTCATTACTCATTAAGCATGAATTGGTTCAATTTAGTTGTTTTCCCTTCTTCGACACTGAGACCAGCTGACATTAGTGAATCAAAATTTTTACGGGAAGTTAGATAGATTTGATGAGTGTTCACCAGTAGTTTGTCCCTCCATTGTCATGCTTATTTATGGAAGAATAATACATTTCTTCCCTATTGAATTCCTAATTTGCCACATCACTTCGTTTAGCCAATAAAATGTGAGCCTAAATGACGTACGCCACTTCTGAGCCAGTGCATAGTTCATCTAGGTCTACTTTCCACCTCTCACAACTGGAAACATTTCCATGTTCACATGAGATACTGTTGTCAGCCTGGGTCTCTGATCAGTAAGGGACAGAGCCCAGATGACCTGCACGACACATGTAGTGTAAAGGATAAATAAACTTTCACTATTGTAAAGCTCATGAGCTTTTGAGGTCATTGGCTACCTAGCCTGTTCTGACTGATAGAGGCATCGGGTAAAAGGTACATTAGTTGAGGAAATTCTGTGCATTAATCAGCTTCAGAAGCATACTGTGCATATATGTGGAGAAAAGAAATAATGGGCCAAAGATGGGGTATTGGTTACTTACAAAGAGAAGGAAATGTATAAGAAAATGCCCGGAGTATGATTACAAGACTTCCAAATATGTTTAGGGCCAGGGCTGTCCTAAGAAAAGGATATTTAAAAGAGATTAAAAAAAAAAATCAAGAAAAGGATACAAAAGCAGTCCTCTTCTCCATTATCTCCCTCGGACTGTCACACATTTTGCTTCCTGACCCTCTGCTTCCAAACCGACAAGGAAGATGAACACTATTGTGTCACCACTTACTTCTATGAGTCCCATAAGCCTTAAGAAAGGAATGCTAAGATAGATCCCCCCATAGGAAATAGATAATCACCTGGTACACAACAAGGGGAATGGCATCAGGTTAAATGAAATCCTCATATATTTGTATGTTTTACCGACTGTCTAGTGCCAGAGTATTTATTGCCTAAAACTCCCCTACAAAAAAGTAGTTCTTGAATTAGGGCAAAGTTCGGGCTCATTGCTTTACTAGATGACTTATAGGTAGAGACACAGACTTCGTGGAATATTATTTTAGGTATAGGAAGAATAAAGAATAACATAAGTTCAAATTGCTAAAATAAATATGAAAATCTTCAAATTCTAGGGAAACTCTAATACAGTTTATGATAGTTCATGCCTATGATAGTTTCTGCTATTTGCCCTGTTCTGCTAAAAAAAAAAGAAAAAAAAGGATATAGTCAGTAAGAAACAATAAAGATATGATTAGTCCATGATAAAATTGAGATCCAAAAAAAGCTCAGGAGTGTGACAATGGTGGAAATATCAGAATGAATTTCGTAACATTTAAAGAAAATGAAGTCCAGCATTAGGTTAAAAAAAAGTGTGTGGGGGGGGGCGTATGGTAAAATAAAAACAGGGGGATCTTACTGAAAAGCAGTTTGTGTAAAAAATACTTAGAAATTCAATATAAACTCAGTATAAATGAATAGTATGACATATTTGCTAGGAGGTTAAAGGAATCTTATAATGTCCAGAATAAATGAGGTAATTATTTTATTGTATTTTACACAAATAAAGCTATATCTGTAACACTGCTCTCTACTCAGTTCTAAATTCCACTGACAAATTGAGATTATCCCAAGAAAATAAAAAGAGTGGTCAATGGCTGAGAAATTTGGTGAAATAAAGAGTAATCTAAGAGAGTGGGGATATTACATTTGCAAGAACACATATGCAAAGTTGACGTGACAGTTGTACACAAACACCTGAAGGCCACCCTATGGAAGAGGAAGTAGAAATAAGCGTGTCTCCTGAGAGAAAGATTAAGACAAACGGACAGAAGTTAGACTAGCGTATATTTCAACACAAGGCAATATCCTGATATTTTGCTTTTGCGGAAAAGTGGGAAATAAACAAAAATTTCACTTCAAAATATACAAGTGCAGCCTCAGAATTAGAGATGTTCAAACTTACACTCTTCAGCTTTGTGATATAATGAGCTCCCATCACAGGGAATGGACATTAAAATAACCACCATTTAATTGCATGAAATAGAGGATTCTTCATCAGGTAGAAAGTTTGACAAGCTGTCCACCAAAGCGGCTGTCAGTTTGGAGAGTTGAGGCATGACTTTATGTGTCAATGGTGTTTGGGGGAATTTATCTTGCTATTCTCTGTGTCTTATCTTGCATAGCCAGTGCGACAAATTTGGTCGACCTTCCTAGAATAATACTTGTTCAGAGTTCACACGACATAGCTACCTGACAACCTGACATAACACTACACATTTGTTTTGCTGCCAATTAGCTTGAAGATCTTTCCCCTAACACTTTGTCAACTCCTTAAATAAAGCACTGACTTTTGCCAACAAATGGGTTATTTCTTCTTCAAAGCTAGCTGTTAAGATCATACTACCAAGATAAAAATTAAATGGGACATTCAGTGACAGGCCATTTAGCCTCATGGCAGATGCTACGTGCATGTTATATAGGTGTCACTATACGAGAATGAAGGCGGTTGAAGGGACATTGTTCAAACCAATAGAAAGATATATTTTACAAACAGATTTGATAATGCTATGAGTCACCTGGCTATGCTCCACAAAGTTGCAATTATCGATGCATATAAAATCTTGAATTATCATGATGATAATCAACAATTGGTTTTTTTAGGAGTCAGAAATATACACGTACTATTGTTAAATCTAGATTATGATCTTTAAAAGTAAGTTAGAGCCTTGCTAAAAAAAGTAGATAGCAAATGTTAACAGCTACTAAAGGCATCTTGTACAGAGTTTAAAACATTCTAAGTAAAAACTGTATCTCTTTTGGCTCTACGGCTTTCCATCATTCCATAATAAAATAAGCAAATGATGCCATATAAACTTCACTGTCAGTATTTAAGAGTATCTTAAACATGCATGAATTGGTTATATCATATGACATTGATATACATTTTTACAATATACAATACTCACATACTGTCATATCATGTGTATGTGTGCATTGCCTACACATATTCACTTGTATCATGAGGGGCTTATTATAACCCCTGGATCACAGCAAACCACTGGATCGCTGCAAACCACTAAGTTAATGAAAGTAGACAGAATATGAGCTATGACAGGCAGGTATAGGTTCTCCTTAGGTAATACTAACACTTGTTCATGAAAGAAGTTTGTACAGTGCAAGAAACATGCACTTTTGTCTGAGCTGGAATCTTGGCTTTACCACTTATTAGATGTGTTGTACAAGTTTCTTTTTCTAATTTATTTTTAATTGATATGTACTAGTTGTACATATTTATGGGGTACAGCATTATATTTCAGTACATGCATACAATATGTGATGATGAAATCAGGGTAATTACCATATCCATCACTGCAAAATTTTTTCATTACTTGTAACGAGAGCCTTTGACTTCCTTTCTTTTAGCCATTTGAAGATGTACCATAAATTATTGTTAATTAGAGATGCCTAGTAGTACCAAGTTTCTTGACATGAATTAGCCCTGACTTTCTTATCTTTAAAATTAAAAAAAAACAACCACATACATACGCAATCTAATATTAGTACTTCGTAAGATTACTTTAAAGAATAAATGGTGTAAGGTCTGAAATGTCCATTACATTTGGTTTATTATAAGTGATTTATTATGCTTTCATTAAACTCATTATATCATAAAATCTGGAAAATCTGGTGAATATTTACCATGACTTCCTAGAGAAAGGAATCAAACTTAAAACCTTATAATGTTACTTTTCATCAGATAAATAAATTATGATCACCAATCTATGTTTCTTTTACTTGCAGTGAAATAGAAAGCTTAATCTTCTAATGTATAAGTCAGCATAGACTAAATTTTGCTAAAATATCACCAACAAAAAATGTCTAGGTTCCGACTCACACCACATATCCACCTATGAGTGGCTGGGGCTTGCTTGACTTCCCACTGTCATGTTTTAGTGACATAAGCTGTCAGTCTTCACTGTTTTTCAACATCAGTAGCTTTGGCTGAGGAAGTAAACCTAGCAGATTGTGCCAGATTCTTAAAGCATTCCTCTGGATAGTGATAAGTTTTGTTTCCTCTCACGTGTCTTAAAAAAAAAAGTCACACAGTCATACCTAACTTCAAGATGTTGGAATGTTAATTTTCTTATGTGTCTGTAAGGATAAGAACCACCAATATTTTGCTGAAGAGCATGAGTGACAACCTTCCACAGCAAATCAATTTCATCTGACAGTCTTGAAAATTTTTTGGTATACTTTAAATATCTATTTTGAGAGATGTGATGACCAAATAGAAAATATTTCACATGCTATACCATATGCTAAACTTTGACTTTGCATTAATTTATAATTCTCTACCATTGCATATATCTGCATGCATCCAAAAGTTCAGGTCAAAATTTTATATACTGCGATCTTCATTTATCAATGAAATAACTGACAAAAGCAGTTCATGTAAAATACACCAAAATTATCTCTGCTCATATATAAAGAGATCACTCATCTATTTTAGCAGGATGATGAAATCAGAAAATAAATGGGACATTTCTCTGAAAATGAATGAGTAAATCTACTTGTTAGTTTGTCATTATAAGAGAATACTGCCAAAAATTAAATTTATACAATAATGGAATAGACAACACATGAAGAATTGTGTATATTATATTATATTTTAACAAAGTCTATTAAGAGGTCATTGTGAAAGGTATGAATGCATTGAACATTGATAGCATTTGGTATGGCTTGCAAGAGTTTACAGCTGAAATGAATAACTATTTTTTTGTTTTCAAAATGATCCAAGTGGTGGTGTAAATTGAACCCAACCTAAAGAATTCATCACATATACTTTTATAAAACTAACCGTACAATAGCAAGCAAAAATTTTCCAAATACACAGTATTATTTATTAATCTCTCCTCACCATAGTCTGTACTAATATGACAAAAACAAACAAGAAAACAGTTAATTAAGTCACCATTTATTTTGTTTTTATGATACTGAATTAAAGCCCAGAATGATCTCTTTCAGATTAAACTGGATATTTGAATAAATTATGACTTCAAATAAACACAGACTATGATAGCTGTACAACAAACACACACATTTATATCGAGAGATAATTCTTTATAATAAGTAAAGGTGTTCATTTATAATAATTAAACATATTTTTATTATAAATTGTTTAATATAATTTCTGATAATTTTCATGAATTTAAATGGAATTTAATGGAAAAAGTGTGTGTGTGTGTGTGTGTTTTCTGGTGCATCTATATATTCTATCATCTTATTGTGAAGACTAATGAAAAGCCATTATTCATGCTGTTATTCAGATTTGAGTGACAGAAATGAATACAAAATATAAGCAAAAAAAAAAAAAAAAAAAAACCCTCCAAATACCTATTCAAAATTCAAAATAGCATTAAAGTATTTTGGTTTTTTAGAATTGTTTTTTAGAATACACCTACTGAAAAAAACAAATATTGTTACAATTATTGTGACATTCCAAGATACACTGAATGAGGTAGATCAAATCAAATGCATGAGCATTGTCCAGCCATAACATATATTTTGTTATCTCATTTACCAACTAATTGACATATATTGCCATATATAATGTGTGCACTATACATGGCACACTGAACTAGTTTCTGTGTAATGATGCAAAGAAATATGTTGTTCTCTGCCCTCAAGACATGTCAAACTCTTTTCAGATAGTTGGAATGATGAGTTGATCTAAGCATGCAAATGCATCAGGCCAACTGGAACAGGTAGGAGGCATTTGGCAAAAAGCCTTCTGGGATCTAAATCAGGAATCGTTACATAAAACACCTGTTTGGCACTCCACAACCATCTTTTTTTCAGATGATGCTAAAAAATTAATTGAAGTACAGAATAAAATTTGATAATGGCAAAGGTGAGATTCATAATATATGAAGCACTGGTACAGTCAGGCATTGATGAATCAGAGTGGAAACACTGACCAATCAAAACAAACAGCAGTGGAAACACTGGCTTCGCTGTATCAATCTTGGAGCTGAATATTGTCTCTGCTACTGGGGATATCTATAAATTACATTGTAGTCACTAAGAAGATCATCACAGTAAACTAAAAATATACTGATATCGTGGGATCAAGATTGAAACTTGGCATTATGAAAGGCTTGTTTTTCTTTCCCTTAACTCTTATATTTCAACTACCAATTCTTTTAAAAGAGTTATGTTATAAAGAAAGGCATATGATTGCCAAAAAGCTTTACCTATGTGAAGGCAATATTATATGTGATAGTTCATTTAAAATGAGAATTTGATATCTAGTCTATAAAATCTAAATAAGATTACAGAAGTGCAAATGAAGTAGCTGAAGTTTTAAGTGATTAAATGATTTGCTAATGATCAGATCACATAGCTTGCTATTTTGAGCTGTTTAGTTAGGACAAAATGACGGGAACGGTGGATTGAATGCATCAAAGTTCACTGAACTATAGATACATCTCATTTGACTGATAATTAATACAGAAGAGTGGAGAATGTCAGATAGCAAGAGCAAAACTTATATATACCCATCTGAGATTATATGGTTAGACAATACAGAATGTTTCCAGTTTTGTGTAACTGAAAAGCCAACTGTGGCTGACATTTTGGCTGTTCACAAACATTCTGGATCCTCTTCTCTTCTAAGCACATGGTAAAATGACATTTTCATGTTTCCTTTGAAATTAGGTTTGGCTACAAAATCTGATCATAACTAATGTGAATTGCTTTCCAGAAATTCATCTAAGAACCACTGACTAGTATCCTTTGCCACTGCCTCTGTAACCAAATCACTCCACATGGGGATGTCTCCTTCAGCCGGAGTCCAGGATGAGAACAAAGCAGAGCAGAGACCATAAATAACACGTGGAGGACATGAAATGTGAACAAGATACAACGATAGTTTTTATCTGAGATTTCAGGATTGTTATTGTATTAATACCAGGCTGATCCTGACTTATACAAAAACTGGATGTAGAAATGGAGGGGACTGGTAGTAGTGAAAAATACAAGGGCCTACAGCTGTGGCACTGACTTGGTGAATTGGGGAGGTGTCAAGAGCACTTTAACAGAAGCTGGAATGGGAATGATGACAATCCTGTTATACAGTTAGGAAAAAGCTGATAAAACTGTCACCTGCAGTAACCGGGAAAAAAAGACCATATACCCAATAAACTCGGATGTCAAAAAACATAATGCTAATTCTGTTGCTGGTAACTATTTCTGGCAAAGTGCAGCAAGAAATAACCCTCTGTCACTGTGACACATGTGTCTAGATGGTGGCTGCACTGTTAGCCCACATCCTGGAGTGAGAACACATACAAAAGATATCATAGCCAACTCGCACTGGGTAAGTTAGGAATAAAAATGAAGAGAAACATCGCAACCCAAAGAGAATTTCGTATTGTGCACTTGTGCACCATTACCTATATTTCTTGTCTGAAATGCAATCTCAAACTCACAAGAGAATTTTTGAGTTTGCAAGCATGAATAAAAGGGGATAGAGAGAGAGACTGTGAATCAGATAGAGTTGAAAGAGGCAACTGCCTCTCAAATCCCAATATTAAAGTAATTCATTTCTTATAAGGACCAATTATAATTCAGCCTCAAGCAAGGACGGTATGTGTATGACCTCCATGCTCCTTGTGAAGACCATGGAATACACTCATTTGTTTTAGGGAGTATGCAGAACAAAGGTGGTGGCATCTAGTAAATACTCTCAACTGGACACCAAAGCATAAGCGAAGGAGTCTAACAAATCCCATAATTCAAACAAGAGAAAGGAAGGGGGAATAGAGTGAAATAGGGGGAAAAAAAGGCATCAAGTATGGAAAACATATCTAAGAAAAACTGTGGATGTGGCTATTGGCCCACGAAACTGTAAAAGGCCAAATTGAACTGTAAAAGGCCAAATAGTAAAAGAACAGTAAATTTTTTTATTGGTTATGAATATTCATGGAGTACAGAGCAAATTGCCACCACCGTGCCTAAGATGTGATGGCCAGATCCATACTGGCAGCATGCCCAGTACCATGAATTGTGATTGTACCCCGTCCCCCCTCAATTATCTCCATCACCCTTTTCCCACTCCACTTTTTATCCCTAGGTAAGTTTTCTTACTCTGCCAGTCCAACGCCCCACTGTGGTCTTTCTTTCCTTCTTTCTCTCTCAGCTCCCACTTATGAGTGAGTACATATGGTATTTATCATCTGTACTTCGCTTATTTCATTCAACAAAAGTTTCTCCAAAGGCCAGATAATTTTTACATGAACTGTATTGCCAAAGAAATCATGACTTTGAGCTAAAAGCAAGTGAAGTTTAAGATTTAAAATGGCCTTTGATTCCCAATGTTTTGGCAGAAAGCAGGATGAGAAAGCTGTACCCAAGCATTTTTTCCAATTATCAGCTCAGATTTGTCAAAGAAGGATAATGAAATAGGGACAATCAGCCATCTGCTGGAGCTTGGGTCCATGGAAAAGAGTAGACAAGAGAGCTGCTCTCAGAAATAAAAACTGAAGACTCTTCAAGGAACATTCCCTACATCCAGGTTCAGGTCCTCAAAACATCTCGCCATTGAAATTTCATAATTGTTTCAAACTTGAGTTTTGTGCCTCATGGTTCCCCCCTTCTGACTGGAAGTGCTTACTGTAATTATGCTAGCCAACTCTGCCTTGGCATGTAATATGTCTGGAATAGATATCATGCTTTTCGGTCCATGTCTCAGTATCAAAAAAAAAAAACCAAACACATCTAGATTTGATTAAGAGGCTACAAAGCCTCACTCATGGAGCTACACTCAGGGATAGATGATACCTTTCTGTTTCTTTGGGGAATGGGGTAAATGTGTTTTGCATCTGAGAAGAGATGTAAATTGATTGTCTAGTGGTCAGAACAGTGCACTGTAGAGTCATCAGAAATTTTCACAGATCTTCAGGCTCGCTTTCAGGGAAAAAGCCCTCCTTGTGCCAGCCATGGATAATCTCTTTGGACCAATGGAATTTTAACAGGTGTGTCATTTATTATCACCTGGCTAGAGCTTTAAGGCTCAGTGCATACATTGCATACCATGTTTTTCCCTTCTGCCATGGTGATCACTTTTCCGTATGAGGGCTCTTTGTTAGCCCAAGTCCAGGAAGTAGGAGACAGAATAAAACCCACAGCAAACTTGCAATAAATAAGTGAGGAAAAAATAAACTTTAATGTTACAAGTCAAAGATTTTGGGAGTTCTTTATTACAATAGGATAATCTAGCCTGTGCTGAATGGTAAACCATCTCCAATTGACTTAATAGAGAATTAGATTTATTGGCTCATGTAACTGAACTCTAGAAGCAAGGTAAGCTTGAAGCAGGAAGGATTCAACAGCTCACTGAGGTAACCAAAGAGGATTTTTTTTTTTTTTCTCTCTCGAATAGCTCAAGCAAATCTTCCTGTTGCAAGACAGGTTTCTAATTCTCTTAATGTTCTTCTTTCACATGTAAGAAGAGCTAATCGCACTCCCTATAGCTTTGGGGAAACATAAGGAATCTTTCCTCTATTCCAGATGCCCCTAGGGAACGTATTTCTGGGTCTCATTGATCCAGTTTTTCATGTGTCTAGAACTGATCTTTGTAACCGAGGAAGTGGATTTTTGTGGCAGCTTGCATTAATCAAGAGCAATTCTGGATCTCAGTTTGAGCTTAATCTCATGCAGTGTGCAATACTGAGAAGGAAGTAGAAGTTCCTCAAAGAAAATTTGGGATACTTAACTATCAGGGAAGGAGAACGAAGACTGAGCAGCAAATAGTAGGATTTTATTAAAGATTATAACATGCAAAGAAGACTGTTAGTTAAAATTCAAATACTTTATTCAGATATACTTATTTTCCCTGGAAAACAGCCTTTCTCCGTAAACTCATAGTTAAATACTAGCTGAGGGAGAAACTGTTTTTGAGAAATAAAGGTAAGAATAGTTTACATAAAAATAACAAGAGAAAATACGTTATTTTTTAAAAGTTTGTAAATAAAGCTTACCCAACCTTTTTAGTTACTGTAACATTCAACATATTTTGTCTTTATAGCATTAAAAAGTTTATCCATTTCAGATGAACTGTCAAAATGGATAGTGTTCTGTAAAAGTAATGCCTACACAACTCCCATCTGCACAGTAGCCTCCGACTGCCACTTTTGGATCAGCAAATAAATATTCTTACATTTAATAGGACATGATCCTGAAAAGATATATGTCCACAGTATATAATACACCTTCGATTTTCAAATATCACACAATTTTTCCAAAAGCAAAGTTATGTCAAAAAATTTCTAAAATATTTGAGCTTTATATAAATCAAGTTCTTAATTTTTTTTAAGATTGTTACTTGTAACAATATCACCATATAACATAATTATAGCTTAAGTAATTAGTTTTCAGTCATCCAGAAAAGAGTTGTGGATAGCTCAGAAAATTACTTGGAAATGATAATGCATTGCCATCTATTTGGTAATTCTTTGTTTTTCTGGCAATTTTGGTAAATGGTTGCATAATTCAATCCAAAAAAAAAATTGGTTATAATCATTTAGATATATGTGTAAAACTGCAAATATTTTCAGTTTTCTCATTAAGCTGGAATTTTTGATCCAAATCTGGGTAGATATTGTCTTTAAGAAACTGGAAGAAAATTGTTATTTTTGTCTAATTAAATATAACACAAACCAAATTTTTGTTCGGTTACTGCTATTGTTAGGGTGTGTGTGAGTTTCACTTTGTTCTGCCTCTGTATTTCTCTATATATTTTTCCTATATCATTTCTTTTATTCCAATCAATGGCTAATTTACACCACCAATATTTCTTAAACAACAATGTTATTTTTCTCCAAAATGTAAAGGAAGCGAATGAGCAGGTTTGTATAAATATTGTTCTTACAGTCAGAAATGTTCTCAGATTGTAAGATATAAAAAGAGAAATACATGTTATTTTCAAATTCTCTGACACACTTATTTGCAGGCTGCAACAAGTGCATTTTCCAGAACTTGCATATAACAGAACGAAATGAATCAAATATAATCAAATATGAAAATGGCTTAATATTCTATGCTAATCTGATGTACTGACTGAATTTTACACCTGGTTAAAATAGAAAACACACACAACAGAAAGGCATTTACACACAAGTTTTCTTGCCCCAATAAAGTATGCAACTTATTTTCTTCCTAATTTTGGTGTGGTGATTGTGTCGACGTTCTATATTGTTGTGGTGTGCACTCTGATATACTTTATGTTGCTATTTGTATTAAAGGAAGAATTTCTTAAATTCAGAGGAATATTCTATTTTAATAAAATAACAAAATAAACTATGTTTCTAAGTTTTAATAAAAAAGACTTTTAGATATGATTATTTGCTTGCATTTGTTTAATTTTTCAAGTTAAGATGAATTAAACATTTGAAAGTAACCTAAAATGTCACCACAGTTTGCATTGCCTAGAGTATGACAGGAGTTGAATTTTAGGCATACAGGTAAGCACAAACAAATTACTATCTCTTTTACCTGAAATTGAAGACTCTCCAGACTAAACACATAAAAAGTGCACTTGTACATAGTACTGCTGCTATTCCAACCACCATGGAAATGAGAAACCTGGTACATTTTCTTACAATCACAATACTTAGAATAAAGGTTAACAACTTATAGGAGTCTGTGGCTGGTGAGAATATTAGAAATATTTTCCCAATGCAGTATCTGTCTCATTACTTCTATTTTGTTTATCTCTATAAGGCAAAAACAGTTTTTCTCAAGAAAAGAGCTCTTTCCAAAACTATCAAATATACTCTTCCATTCATTTTTCTAAGGAGACCAATAAAAATAAAATATTTTTATCTTTCTTTAGTTCCAAATGCAGATAAGTGGATGTGCTTTTATCAAAGATGTAATATACTAACGAAAAGTTTGGGTTTATTCTTTACCTATCTATACACTGAAACTGAAAAGAATAAATAAATATTGTTTGTGATGAATTATAACATTTATAGCAACTCCTCAAATTAAATATGAATCAGCTAAATACACCAGATCACCAATAAGAACAAAGACTTAAATATTAAAATTTTCAATATTATAAATAGTTGCAGAGATTGTTTCAGAAAATAGATTTATTCTGTAGATAATTATATTCCCAGCATTAACACAACTAAATTCAGTATGGCAAGAGCCTCTTCTAAGCATGAAATGGACAGCCCAATTACGGGATAAGATTAAAAAATCTGACTTCTATTAGGACTAGTTTCTAAACTAGTACTTCAAATATCTCATCATTGAATATTCCACATTAGGTTTTATATCAATGAACTACAAATTTGAACGTATAACATACAGTGAGCTTTAAAAATATTAATTCATTCAATTACTGAGATTATGTCCTTCAGACTATTTAGTTGTCAAAATGTTTCTTTTTTCATCTGTAATAACTTACTACATAAATGCAGAAAAAATGCATATATCGTAAGCGTATTGTAAGAGATTTTTCAGAAACCAAGCACTCCTACTCAGCCAGCCTCTGGATAAAGAATTAATGTGTTTTTAGCATCAAAGAAGGCTGCCAGACCCTCATCCATTACATCAGCCCTTGTCTCAGCAAAGGTCCCATTGCCCTGATTTATAATAGTATGGAGATAGCCTTTGCTTGTTTTTATATTTAATATAAATAGAATTACATAATGTATATTCTTTTGAGTCTGCTTCTTCTGTTCAATGCGATATTTGAAACACATTCATATTTGGGTCGATTATCCTCTTAGCTTTATAGAATTTCCTAGTGTAAATATATGACAATTTTTTAATCTTTTCAAGGAATGGGCATTTTGGTAATGTCCACTTTCAGGGCATTCAGAATAATGCTACTATAAACATCTTGTACGTTTTTATATATTTATGTTGCTGCAAATATGTGCCTATTTCTTTCAAGTTTCTACCAAGAAATTAAATTGCTCGGTCATAGGAAATAATATATTCACCTTTGGTAGATATTGAAACATAATTTTTCCAAAGAGAAGTCAATTACACACCCATGAGGTTCAGTTGTTTAAAATTCTCATTTTACTTGTTATTCCCTTCCCTCTTCTTCTTTCTCTACCTTTCTTCCTTCTTTTTTTTTTTTTTTTTTTTTTTCCCAATTTTAGCCATTCTAGTGGTGTTTAGTGGTATTGGCTTTTATTTGCCTTTTTCTGATGACTTAATGTTATGAAACACTTTGTCATATTTACCCTCTTTTTCAAGGCACTGAAATTTTTTGATCATTTCTTTACTGGGATGTCTGCATCTTTCTCATTGATTATAAGGAGTTCTCTATATATATTCACAACAGGAGCTGTTTGAAAAATGTGTTGCAAGTATCCTCCTCTTTTTACAGATTGCCTTCTCTTTTTCTTAAAGGTGTCTCTTGATGAATAGAAGTTTTAATTTTTATTATATTCAACTTTGTTTTGTTTTGTTTTGTTTTTTTAGTTAATGTTTTGAATTCTGTTCAAGACATTTTTGCTTGCCTGGGAAGATCTCCTAGGTTTTCTTATCTAAAGTTTTTAGTTTTTTCTATGTTTCCATATATAGATCAACAATCAATCTGGGTCTAACTTTTTGATGTGGTGTGAAGTAAGAGCAAAGATTAATTTCCTTTACGTATAGTTACCCAAACACCCAGATTTGTTTGTTTATTCACTCCATTCTTTTCCTTTTCACTATAGTAGGTAAAAATGAAACCATATGTATGTAGATTTGTTTTTTCTGTACACTCTTTTCTGTTCCATTGTTTAGTATGTCTGTTCTTAATTTCTCAACATTTTCAAGAGCTTTAAGTATCTAATATTCTTCTAGCTTTGTTCTTTTATGAGGTTATTTTGGCTATACTAAGTCTACTGTATTCCTATACAAATTCTAAAATCAGTTTGCCAGTTTCAGGGTAAATAAAAACTATGGGACTTTTTATTGCAATTGTGTTTAGAAGATCATTTTGGGAAGACTCAGCATTGTTACATATAAAGTCTTTCAATCCTTGAACTTGAGATAGCCCTCTACTTAAGGTTCTCTTATTTTTTTCTTAGTTATATTTTGTGGTTTTCAATGTAGAGAGGTATTTTATATCTAAGTGAGGTACATTTTTTCATTTGATGTATGTCGAGATATTTGATATTTTTTGTTGCTCTTACAAATTGTATTAAATTTAACATTTTATTTTCAATTTGTTTCTGGTATATGACTGTCGAGGGTAACTAGAAAAAATCATGAAAAGATTCATATCTTTTAATTCTATTTTTCCATAAACTTTCTGAAGTAGTCTTGTGCAAACTATTTCTTGTATTGACCTTTTATACAGCAAATTTGCTAAATTAGCTTATTAAAATAGCTTATATTTTGAATTTTCTATGTATACAATTATATTATCTCTAATATGATAATTTTATTTTTCTTTTCCAATAATTATGCCTGTATTTCTTTTATCTTACCTAATTGAATTGACTATGACCTTCTATTTTTAACAGAAATAGTGAGAATGGACATGATTGTCACATTCCAGATTTCAGGGGAAAAGCTTTCAAATTTTCACCATTATATATGAAATTTTTATAGTAATTCTTATTAAAATATGGAAGATTCTATGTATTCCTAGTTTGCTTAAAGACTTTTTAAAAATCATGTGTTTTTTTTTTCTAAATTTACTAAGTTTCATGTTTTCATTCTATTTCCCATCATTATGATGAAATAATTTGATAAATATTTTTAAACTAAATCATTTAATAAATTCAATTTTTGTAATATATTGCCATTTTTATATATTGCTCTCTATATACCACTGCCATTTTTTTAGAAATTTTGCATCTATATTCAGAAGAAAAATTGTTTATAATTTTCTTTACCTTTCTAGTTCTGAAAGAAATTCCTTTGAGTGAAGCTTTTTAATAAAAGATACATTTTTTTTTCAAATATAATGAATGACTGAGATTTGGACTCTCATTTCCTGTCGAGTTTGATAAACTTACTTTTGGAAAAAGTTTTTCTAGTTCATCTAAATTGGCAAACTTATTGGTGTAATGTTCTTCCTCATAAAATTTTTGTAATTTGATGTGTCCTAATGAAGTGTCCTTTCACATTCCTGATACTGAGACTTCGTATTTTTTTTTTTTTTTTTCATTTTCTTTCTTGGTTATCCTTGGTTCTTATTTGTTTTAATAATCTTTTCAAAAAGAACCAACATTTGGCTCTGTAGCTTTCCTCTCCCCACTGAATGCTCTCCATTGCATTGATTTCTACTCTTGTCTCTTTCACTTTCGTCTTTCCTTTGTATCGATTTGAAGAAAAGTTACTCCTTTTTAAAATGTTTAAAGTGAAAGCTTAAATAATTGATTTCCAGACTTTTTGTTTTCTAAAACACACTGTAAGGCTATACATTTATCCTAAAGCAATTCTTGAGTTGCATTACACAAGCTTTGATATATCTTATTTCCATTAATGTTCATGTCAACATTTTTTTCTCTTATTTAAAAATTTCTTAACCCATGGATTATATAGAAGTCTATTTTTTTAATTTTCAGGAAAATGTCATTTGCCCATTTATCTTCTAGTCATTGATTTCTGCTTGATCGTCTTATGGTCAGAAAACATACTCTAAATGATTTGAATCTTTTGCAATTTATTCAGGCTTACTTTGTGACCTGGTACATGGTAAAATTTAGTAAATATTACATGACACTGGAAAAATATAAATTTAATGAGTTTTCATGTTTTCATTCTATTTCCCATCATTGTGATGAAACAATTTGATAAATATTTTTAAACTTAATCTTGTATTAAATTCTATTTGGTCATGACATATTGCCAAGTTTTTGTGTTCAGTGTTCTATATATTTTATTTTAGTCGTTTGTTAGCTTTGTGTTTAAATTTAGTAAATCTTCACTGATACTCCGTTCTTTCATCTATTAAGAGAGGTACGTTAAAATCCCACATATGATTGTGTAGGTGCCTTTTGTTCCTTTTAGTTCTGTCACATTTTTCTTCATGGATTTTGAGGCTGTGTTATTTGGTATTGGCCAAGAGGGCCTGAACACTTTCCTCAGCTTGATGGAACTTGGAACAGGCTTCTTCCTGTCTATAGGTCCCTGACCTCCCTTGCCTTAGAGAATTTACTTTAGAAAACTTGGAGATTGTAAATTCTTTCTCTGTCCCTTTAAGATGGAAATCTACAAACCAGACGTGTGTTTCTCAGAGACCTGGGGGAATCCCTTTAAAATATAATCCCTGACGGAGACAAAACCTCTATCTCCTCATCTGTGTAAAGGAGTCTGACCTCAGTCATCAACAGTCACAAACACATTTACCATCTCCCTGCTAATGTCCTCTTGTACTCTTTCCTGGGTGCACCCTACTTTTAAAATCCTCCTGCCTTTTGTTTCAGTGAAATTTAGTTCAACTTCTCTCACCTGCTGGAAGCCTCTTTAGTTTACTACAACAGTCTTGAATAAAGTTTTCCCCTCCTGGGCCGAACCCGCGGCGCACTTGGGAGAGTGCGGCTGGGAGTGCAGCAGCGCTCCCACCACGGGTTCGGATCCTATATAGGGATGACCGGTGCGCTCACAGCGCTCTCAAAAAGGACAAAAAAAAAAAAAAAAAAAAAGTTTTCCCTTCCTGTTTAACTGGTCTGGGGAAAATGTATCTTACACTTCATATAAATTAATAATTGTGACATACATATTCCTGTTGGACTATTTTTAATTATTTTTGGACTATTTTATTATGATGAAATATTTACACAGTATCTCAGTTCATGTATTGTGCTTTAAAATGTCCTCCATTATTCTTTTGGGTGTTTTTTACATTATGTATATTTTCCACCCTTTAGCTTCAACTGATTTATTTCCATATATTTAAAGCATAGTTCTAGTAAACAGCAAATAGTGCATAATTAGCATTACTATTATTATAACCAGTCCTACACGATTAGTATTTTTCCGAGAATATTTAACGTAAAAAGCAAAATAAAATATTTAATATAATAACCTTCACAGTGGTATTATACTTGATCCAACACACTTTATTAAAAAGACAATCCAATCCTCTCCCTTTACACTGCATTTATCTACTGACCTAGATGATTTTTCCCATTTTCTTCTTTATGGTTTTATTTTAAAGAATTCAAATTATTTTTATTTTATTTTCTTCTCTTGATTTAAATTAAATATATATATTTTTAATATTTTAGTGGCTAGTCCAGAGATTATAATATACATACTTGATTTATTGTAATCAAATACAAATTACATCTCTTAACACATCAACAATCCCAGTAACTTAGAATACTTAGAATAGTTTAGCTCTTTTCATTCACCACCCATCATTGCATTATTGTCATATGTTAAAATCCTACACGTATTTTATTTATACATTTATTTATACCCCTTGTTGGGGTGTAAAAAGCTGTTACCCCCAAATACGGTGCTTTGACATGCTGGAAGAAAGAAGCAGCCTCAAGATCTCTCTGACACCATCGTCTCCCCCACCCTCCCGTATGTCAATTCTCTGTCACTCTCCAAAGCACAGTATGAAGCTGTTCCCTTATCTGCCTAAAAGTCTGGACTCGCCAAAGAAGAAAATTACCTCTGGTCCTTTCTCTGACTTTTCATTAACTTAACTCATATCACAGGAAGGAAGACTGGAATCTGTCAAGACACCTGGACTAACTTTTGTCACAGACTACTGTCTCCTATTTTGGTCCTATTTAGCATTTTTTTTTTTTTTTTGTCTTTTTCCGTGTCCGGCAACGGAACGCAACCCTCAGTGTCGCCCCCGTACTGGACCAGGACCGGCAATGGGATCGCAACCCTTGGTGCTGCTCCCGCGCCTCGCTCAGCCAGTGAGCGGGAACCGGTCTGTATGTGGGATCCGAACCCTCGGCGGGAGCACCGCCGCACTTCCCAAGCGGCACGCTATAGCAGTGCACCACCGGGCTGGCCCCTCTATTTAGCATTTTGAAGAGAATCATTTACCAGTCATTGTCTGCTCTGCTGGCCAAACAGACTTTGTCCCAGGCCACTGTGTGTCCTCTAGGCCCACTGCACCCCTCTAAGAATCATTTACTGTTACACCCCCATCTCTCTTTTCCCTGTGAGGATGGATATATAAGATCTGTATCCCAATGAAAAATCGGAACATTACTCTCGTGATTCCCCTGTACTTTGCCCTCTCCCAGCATGTTAAATAATAAAATTTGTTATGCCTTTGCTATGTATTGATCCAAATTCATCAGTGATTTTTTATGAATGAACCTTTAGGAGTGAAAACTTTTTCTTTAGGCCCCTACATTGGCCATGTATTTAAGACCTCTTAAACCCCAATTATATCATTTTAACCTAGTGTGACTGCAAAAGTGTCTTCTGAATTATCTGTCCTGGAGTGGCAGTGTTTTTATTCTCCAGAGGCTAATCCTAGATCTTTAGCCTTGAAATCGGTCTCAAATTTATAAATATGCCCAAAAGAAAAGCAAGTATAGAAACTCATTGCCAGTTCATCATTCTCTCTAGTGTTTTCCATCCTAGCCTTTTTTTTCCTCAAGCCCCTTCCTTTAGTAGGTATTTATGTTCTTTTTTATAATTACAATTTTATTGTGAATTGATGAGTTATAACTGTATATATTTATGGGATACAATTTGATTTTATGATCAAATATATATGTGTATAATATGGAATAACTAAATCAAGCTAGTTAGCATGTCCATCACCTCAACTACTTGTCATTTTTTGTGGTAAGAATATTTGAAATTTACTCTCAACAATTTTTAAATATACAATATGTTATTATTGCCTTTAGAGACCATGTTGTGCAGGAGATATTTAACTGAAACTTTGTAAGTTCGACCATCATCTCCCCGTTTACCTCACATCCAGCCTTTGGGAACCACAATTATGTCCTCTGCGTCTATGAGTTTATTTGTTTTATGCACTATTTTGATCAAAATATATGTTAAGAAAACCTAAATCTATTAACTCTTCCTAAATCTGTACTTACCCTTTTATTCTATAATTTTGTGATTCTTCCCAACAGAAAGGTAGTGTTTTACTAAAACCATCAGTTCAAGGCTGGCCCGTGGCTCACTTGGTAGAGTGTGGTGCTGATAACACCTAAGGCCACGGGTTCGGAGCCTGTATAGGGATGGCTGGTTTGCTCACTGGCTGAGCGTGGTGCTGACAACACCAACTCAAGGATTGAGATTCCCTTACCGGTCATCTTTAAAAAAATAAATAAATAAATAAATAAATAAAAATAAGAGCTCTGATTTTGGGGCCGGCCCGGTGGTGCACTGCTATAGTGTGCCGCTTGGGAAGCGCGGCGGCGCTCCCGCTGAGGGTTCGGATCCCACATACAGACCGGTTCCTGCTCACTGGCTGAGCGAGGCGCGGGAGCAACACCGAGGGTTGCGATCCCGTTGCCGGTCCTGGTCCAGTACGGGGGCGACACTGAGGGTTGCAATCCATTGCCAGACACGGAAAAAGACAAAAAAAAAAAAATTAAAACCATCAGTTGTATTCTTTTCTGTGTGGAACATATTTTTGTCACCTTTTATGTGTGTTTGGCTAAATGAATGACCAGAATAATTATAACATTTGAGGATATAAATCTGACCTCTTGGCAGTTAAACCTCTTTGCCTATTTGAAAGTTAGTCATGCTCGACACTATTGAGTAAATTCTCCATAAGTATACTCACCATACAATGAAGATTTTTATTATTCTTATATCATGAATTATCATAAATGCTCCTATCAATATTTTATTTTTTATGTTGAGGTATCCTTTCATCTTTGATTGTTGCAATTTCAATGCTTTAAAAAATGTAGACTATTACAGGTTACACATCCAATAAAAAAGCAGTATTAAAAACACATATATGCACTCATAAAACTTCAGAAATAACAAAAAAACAAAACCCCACAAACACTACTCAACTAAAATTGACCTAACTTTGATTTTAAAAGTAAGTAGTCAAGTACAGCTGAGCAGTCATGAGAATCATGATAATGTAAACAAGGTTTGGAAAACAAATGCTATAAACATTATGCCTCACCAGTGAAATCAGGAACCACTAGAAAAGTTCAGAGTGGCATTAGAGGTATCAGATGATAAATTCTTGTATTGAGAAAGGCAAGAACTTTATTAAATGACTAATGCCTCAACTCAAGGGTAGGCTGGAGTTTAGTTCCAATAGCACAGCAATACACAAAGCACCATTTATTCTTTCAGTAAAATACTGAAAAAAGTTATAAAAACAGTATATAAATGTCCACTAGAAAGAATAATAAAATATTAAAACCCTTCCAAGTATGTAATCGTTTATTCCAAAAAGATAAAATATTCTTTTCAACATATTTTTCTTGTCAAAGTCTACAAGTGTTACACTGAAATATATGTCTTACCTGACTCCTCAAAATCACTGTTGTAGGCTTTCCAAGTTTCAGTTATTCGAAGAAGATTCTCTTCCATGGCTTGAATGTCCATGGAGGGGCAGTTGCATTCTGGAAATTTGGGACCACACTGACACCAGCAGTCATTGTCCTTGCAGATAAACTCTCCCTCTGAATTGCAAGCAATGTAGCTCAAAGCCGCTTGCACAAAACGTTCCTGAAGGTAGTCTGGAAGGAGTACTTGAAGCCCTGGAAACAAGCAAAGCAATAAAACAAATTAACTTTGTTAAAGAAAAAAGTAAAGTACATATTTACAATATACTATTAAAACAGTACAAATTTTAGTATATTTAATTATAAATTTATGCATATTTTAAAACTATCAGAAAATCATCTTGTCTACAATATTGCAAATATTTATAATTCTTTAAAGATATGCTGACTCCATGAATACAGAATCTCAGAAATTATGGACATATTTAATATCTCAGACTGTCTGATTTTGTTTTTAAGGCTTACTTGAGTGATTCTTTGACATAATTGATCAGAATATTTGGTTATTTTTATATAAAAAAGATAGATCCTATCTTCCTACACCTTTAAAAAATATGTATTTGTTTTCCATCACATGATTTCAAATGATTTTCAATATTTTCACTTTACTTTTAGTCTATCAGTGCACATCAACACTAATATAATACAATGGGTTGCGGAATTTGTAAAAGACTATGGAAAGTTGCTGGTAAGGCTTATATCATGCCATTAACAATACATAATTTATATGACTCTATTGTTAAGGAATGATCACTAAAACTGACTACAGGGGAACAGATAGATGGATTTAGTTATTTAGAGTTCATTTCCTTGCCATGTATAAAGATAGTTCTAGATATAGCTCATCCCTTTCTACATACAAGTTTGTTAAAGTCACTTTCTCTTAAGAAAAATATCAAAAAACTTAAAAAGCTACAAAATTATTACTTGGGGATTTCTATGGGTTTTCATTTATTATGATATTTCAAGAAAAAATACAATTTCAATTTCAGCATTTCTTGCCAATCAAGAAAACTTAATTAAAAGGCTAAATATTCAAACTAAGGGCCGAGCCTGTGGCACACTCAGGAGAGTGCGGTGCTGGGAGCGCAGCAGCACTCCCGCCGCGGGTTCGGATCCTATATAGGTGCGGCCGATCTCACAAAAAGACAAAAATAAATAAATTAATAAATATTCAAACTAAGGGCCGAGCCTGTGGCACACTCAGGAGAGTGCGGTGCTGGGAGCGCAGCAGCACTCCCGCCGCGGGTTCGGATCCTATATAGGTGCGGCCGATCTCACAAAAAGACAAAAATAAATAAATAAATAAATATTCAAACTAATCAGTAGGTAAAAATAAACAGAAATAAGGGAAATTTTGAGCAATACCAAATTGCTACTTACCACAATATTGGATTTTTAAAATTTTTATGTTTCCTTTCTAAAAGAAAAAAAAAATCATCTTTTTTTACCTTTGACTTTTAAATTTAAGGTTGATTTAACAAAAATTACAAATTAACAATTAGGAAAAAAACTACTTTGCAACTATCTTGACAAATATATCTATATCATTCTTTCAGATTATTGCACCTGTATATGGATAAGGAAAGGTACTCCAGGCACTCACATTTTTTTATTAATTTTTATTTCACCTCAAATAAAATATTATTGAATGACTTTTATTTGAAAGATACTGATAGATAAGATACAAATATTAAGATGACTGACACGTATATTGTCCTGAAAGTATTTGCAATATATTTTCAACTATATAATAACATTATGCAATACTACTTAATAACCATTAGAGTAAGGATAAACCTAATTCACTTGATATAACTAATTGGGTAAGCAATTACATTAGGTTCACAAAATTTTTTAAAAAATCATCATAAAAAATAGGACTTGAATATTATTGACACATGAATAGTTTTCAACATTGAGGGACTGGTTGTTCATGGCAAAGGATGATACATAAAAAGCATCACACATGAATGAACAGAGAGATATATTTTTTAAAAAATAGCAAGTAATAGTATTGTTTCAGTGCACAGGGGCTATAAGAATGCAGTGAAAATTAATTTGGAGTCATGTTACTGGGATTCCTATATCAGGGTGAATTGTATGGTATTAATTCACTAAGATTTAAATAACTCTTAACCATTTAGGATACTCTGAGTGGTACTTATTTGGAAATAGAAAGTATAAAGAAAAAATATTAGTTTCAACAGAAGAATAAAAAGATCTAAGCTAGGGTAATGGTGATGGAAAGGTAATATGAAAGGAAGAGAGGGAACCTGTTACACAGTACTTTATTTATGTAAGGCAAGTGAAGTGCGTCCAATGACCTAGAAGCACAGCATGGTGAAGTAGGAAACATTCTTAAATGTCTAGTCCTACAAGCCACCAAGTTACTGTATGCTTCAGAAATATCTAGTGATTTCTTCTAATAACTTCCCTTTAAGAGTTAAAAACTGACTGAAAAAGCCACAGTCTCTGCTAATGGGACTCAGGAATCTGTATATACTTATTAAAACATTTAAGGTAACTGTAATTTTATGTGGACCAGATATTTGGAAACTGCTAATCTATTTCCTTAATTTTACCAAAAAAAAAAAAAATCAGAGAATTCCTATAACAGTAATGAAATTATAAAACAAATTATTGCATAACACTTTCAATCTATAAAGATGATAATACATTTTATGGGGTCTGCCCAAGGGAAGCTTTTAAAGATGTACGGAAACAAGACAGTAGAAATAGACAACACTATCCTTAGAGCACGTCTATCTGGTGTTGAGATAAGGCTTGAGGAAGCTGAGTTCTGAGCCTAGGAGTTTACTGTAAAAGCCAGGATGAGAGGCAGGGCAATTGCTACAAGCTGAGAACCGCAGTGTGAAATATGGATGTTTCCACTGTTGGAGAACCAGTTTTTTTTTTTGTTTTTTTTTTTTTTTGAACCAACCTTCTCAATGGAAACAACTAGAAAGTCTGGATAAAATATTTAAAATCATCTTTTGGAAGGGACAAAAGGCTAATAAGACAGTGAAGATGTGTGGGGTTAACTTGTCAAGAAGAGAAGCTCTCAGGAGTGAGCCCAATATTGGAAATACTTTTGCTCAGAGTTTTGCCTAGCAACAAAGCAAACATTGATGCTCTGAACCAATGATGGCAGAGACAGTAATTTCCTCATGATTTATAAGAACCTGGAAAAGTTACATACTCAAAGAATAAAGAAAAACAAAAGAAAACAAAAATACCACTAGCATTCACTAGGTTGGAAGCCTAATTACAAATAGCTCAATTCAAAATGGATTAAGGTACTATTGGAAACAAAAGTAAATCTCTGAAGGAAAAAGACATCATCAATAATTTGAAATTATTTTTACAAATTTCAGACACAACAACAGAATTCACTAAAAATATAATAAGCATATAAAAAGGCAAGGAACAACACAGAGGCTATCAAACATGAATTATAAATTATTTCAATACCATGATCAAATATTAAATTATGAAACACAATTTTGGCAAGGAACAGAACATTATAAATAATAATCAAATGAATATTGTCCAAATAGAAATAAATAAATTGAAGTTAAGATGGATTTTACAGCATAATAAACATAGCTGACGAGATCATTAGTAAACTGAAATATGCCAGATAAATATAATGAAACAGAATATAAAAAGGCAAAAGGATATAAAATACAGAAGACAGCACAAAAGATATATGTATTATGGTGGAAAGGTCTAAAATACATTTCACTGGACCCCCAGAATAAAAGAAGAGAAAGAAAAGAAGCAATATTTGGTGAATAAACATAAAATAATTTTACAAAATTGATAAGGAACATCAAGAAAATTGTAAAGTAATTTGCATCACATAAACATATATTATATGAAGAGAAACAGGTAAGTGAAAACGACTAGCTAACTGTGCTCTTCAGTGCTGTTTGGGGAAGATACTACCTAAAATAGTTTTGAAAAAGTAAGTACTCCCTTGGACATAATTAAGTTGCCATCTTAAGTTTTCATTATATGTTAAATGGGCCCAAAGTAGGTAATTTCTGTTGCATTACTAATATGTATATTTAAAAATAAAAATTTTACAATACAATTACATATGTACTAATGAAATCTAATCTTGGTGATTTGGCATCTACTACACATTTTAGAAGTAGTATATGAATATATGTATATATATAAAAACTATACATATCTAGATAAATATAGATAACATATATATAGACATACATACACAACATTCACAAAGCAAACTATCTTTGTATTTATATCTATATAATTTATCTCAATATCTATCCCTCCATTGACCCAACTATCTATCTAACTGACTATGAAAGACACAAAAGTCTACAATGAAAGATTCCTCAGCAACACCAGTTTTTTCAATTGCCATATACAATAACCCAGGATTTTTTATACCCCTCAGAGGCAGAATTGGTAAATGGATTGCATGCTTTTATAAAGTGAAGGGCTACTACTAAAGGTGAGGTTAGAAAGGTTAATAAATATGATATTTGGACTATAAATACAGATCAAATTTAAGAAAGAGGATATAGGGCATTGAGAGTCTTAAAATTGATTCCCTAAGATTATCTTTGGAGAGGTATTTGCATCCTCAGGCGTACAAAAAAGTCACAATAGATAATTAAAAATACAGGCCTGGCAAGAGGAAAAAAGTAAAAAAAAAAATAGACATGCAGGTTTCTAAGTTACTCACATTAATTGAAAAGAATAAAAATAATAATTTTACAAAATGGAAGTGTTTCTTCATTTATTCCTTGTGCTAATTTTTTTCAAGACAGGAAGCTGAAGTTTTTGTTTTTATAATATAATACAATTCTAAAACTGATCACTGATTCACAGACAATAAAAAATAAATGTCTTACCACACTGAGATACCATCTCACCCCAGTTAAGATGGCTAATATCTAAAAGACTGAGAATGATAAATGCTGATGAGGTTGTGGAGAAAAAAGAAGCCTCTTACACTGTTGGTGGGACTGCAAAATGGTGCAGCCTTTATGGAAAATGGTTTGCAGTTTCCTCAAACAATTACAGATAGATCTACCATATACCCAGCCATTCCACTGCTGGGAATATACCCAGAGGAATGGAAATCAGCATGTCGAAGGGATACCTGTACTCCAATGTTTATTTTAGCACTATTTACAATAGCCAAGAATTGGAAACAGCGCAAATGTCCATCATCAGATGCATGGATACGGAAAATGTGGTATATCTACACAATGGAATACTATTATGCAATAAAAAAGAATGAAATGCTGCCACTCGCAGCAACGTGGATGGACTTAGAAAAATTTATATTAAGTGAAATAAGTCAGGCACAGAAAGAGAAATACCACATGTTCTCACTTATTTGCATAGCTAAAAATAAAGAAATAAATATGCAAACAAATGGGGGGGGCGGGGAAGAAGACGCAATGATCACAATTCCTTGAACTTGTTGAAACAAGTGAACAGATATGATGTTGATGGGTGGGAAGGGAGAATCAGAAAGGGAGACGAAAATCAACTACATTGTATATTGATTAAATTAAATTAAATTTTAAAAGGATTTTTATAATAAACCAATTGAAATAAACAAGTAAATTGGTATAAATTTTCTTTGTACTTTTGATCAAAGTTGATATTCTGATGGAAAGTTAATCCATAAATGAAAAAGGAGTAAGCAGTAGAGAATTGCAAGCAATATTGGTGGACTGAATTCCTTTTTAAATTAGAGAAAATATTTCAATTACTTTAAATCTAAAATTGATATTGATAAATTGGTCAGCATTTAAAGTGATAAATTTTTTAGTATTCTCTTTGTAAATTTTATGCAATTCAAAATAAACAGTAATTTCTTATTTAGGGTATTTTAAACAACCCACTGCCATTACATTTTCAAGATTGAAAAGTTGAGAAAAAATGGTGGAATTGCAGAATTTTGAAAGCATTTTTATGTAAAACTGAAAAATGTTAATGAAACTCTAAGTTACACAATTCAAAAAGGTGCACTAGAGAATAACAACTCAAAATTACCTCTTTGATCAGACAACTTAATTTAGACAATGTGTCATCACAAGGACTTTTCTGAAGTTGTTCAACTAGTACATGTTTAAACACGTGTATTTATAACCCTTTCCTGCCTGTAAGAATGAGCAAGTGTGCATTCCCACAATCATTACTGGGATAATATGTATTTGTTAGAGTTACTATGAATAAAACACGCTGTATTGATTCAGCTAATGAGATATGGTAATAGAAAATAATGATAAATCACTACCGTTATTAAAAAATCTGTCTTTAAAATGGAAATGATGTGAATATAAGTATTTAGTTAATATATTCTCAAGTACATTTCTATTTATCAGGAGACAAATGCATCCTTAATTGCAATATTAGGTTAAACTCAAAGTATCAACAGTTCATTTTACACTATGAATAAATACGATCACAACTTTTACAGGAATCTATAAGAAAAAAGTCAAAGCTCAGGAAAGTTTATTCAGAAACTGCTACTTAATGAGACAATGATTACTGTATGTAAGAAAAATATTTTCAAGATAAATTTTCAATTTCTGTATTTACTTAATCTGAGAAGAAAAGTTAATTTTGACATTTTTATCATCTGGTCTAGAATATTTATATCAGTTAACAATAACGAAATTAGCCTTTTATGAGAATTTTAACAGTCAGCACTGTGCATACAGCTTATTAAAAAAAAAAAGAAAAGAAATCACAACTGGATAAAACTGTCATCTAGGCTCATCGACAATTAATGAAATGTTACCTACATACCTTGCAACTGAATCTTATTCTCAGGACTCTGAACCAGAACAGAACTGACAGAATCTAGGTTGTCATAGTTACTGCAGCCAAGAGGACCCGTCCGTGTTTCTGTTACCTGATGAATAAAACATCAACTGTATTATATAAATCAGACTTTACAATGTTCTTTTGGTTCAATGTAGTGGTCACATTAATACTATTCATTTGAGGGTAAATGTCACTGAAAGGTCTAGGGTCTGACACACACCAGCAGCGCACATACCTAAGCACAGAGGACAGTAGTAACTCCCTCTGCCTCCTGCATTTTCTTTCCTTTTGTCAGGAATAAATCTTCTGGGATATCAATGGAAGCTATCCTTGGTCAAAAGCAGAACTCATATAAAGTCACTGATTTTATCCAAGATACAACAAAGGCATGCTCCTTAAGTTAGAGAGCACATTTTGACTCATACGAGAATTGCTTTTGTTTGTTTGCTTTTCCTCAGTAAATTAGAGCTATGGTGCCAGGCTACTACCTAAAAACTGATTTTATCATTTTATTTGTCTATTAAAAATCTATATATATTTTTTCCTTTTATGGTGGCATCAAAGCCTCATCTCTCTGTTTGACTTTCATCTGTCCTATTTCTCTGCAACAGACAGGTTATCTGCCTCTATAAGCTGGACACTTTAATTCTATGCCTTTGTTTGTACAAAATCCTCCACCCCACTACCCCCTTGATTAGAAAGGCCTCCCTTCTCAGTTTCAGCTAATCAATTTTATCTATCCTCAAGATGAAGCTCACGTTTAAACAGCCACACAAAGTAATCCTTGATGATTTCCACCCGCATTATTTTACCATTTTTATACAATTATGGTTTAATAGTTCACCGCTTTAGTACTAAATTATGGAATCTCATATCGTGGACTGATTTAAATGCGTGTTTTGCGATGGTTAGTATCAGGAGATTAGGAGACTAAGTTTAATCAATTATATGAGACTGAAAATTTATCCTGAAGACATTTAAAAAAAAAAATTCTAAGTGGGCGAGTACAGTAATGATCTTTGTGTGTGTTTTTTAGTTTTTTTAATTCTCTTCTCCATAACAAGAACAGTCTTTGCAACATACAATTTAAATATGTACATTCCACTGTTTACCATCCTGCAATGGCTTCCCAGACTCACTCAGGGTAAAAGTTAGGGCCATTTATAGGACAAGAAAGATGCCGTATTCAGCTACCTGTCAGCTTTCTAAACTCATCTTCTCTCTTATTTACTCTGCACCACCTCACTGGCTTCTTCACAGTTCTTCAAACACACAAGGCATCCCCTGCTTTGGGGTCTTTGACTTGTTATCTCAGTATCTGGAATGTTGTTTTGAAAACATTTTCAAGCTTACTCCTTCCTCCAAGCTATTGTTCAGATGTCTTAGGACTTCCTGGACCAACCTGTTTAAAGTGAATACTCCTACTCTTCCAACCACATTTTTTTTTTCCTTTTTACCTTGCAATACTTTCTCCACAGTAGTTATCAGCTTCTCACGTGCTACATAATTATCATGATTATTGTTGACACCTCTCAGTAGAATGCAAACTCCACAAGTGCAGGAGATATTGCCTATTTTGTTCACTCAAGTGTCCACATGGATATGATATTCTGGTGTAAGCCCATGGACATCGGTTAAGAGAAAAAGAAGGAGGCAGCATTAGGGAAAACTAACACAAGGAAGACATTAAGGTCATCATTGAAATAATAAAAGTCTGAATCAGCAGTGGCAATAAGATTTATCTGAAGAAGACAGATTATGAAAAATGATTAGAACTGGCAAGATTGTGAAACACTGGAAATGTACATTGAATGAGGGAGAGAGACTACTGCAGTTTCTAGCATACTAATAATTTCAGATAGGAGCAAAGAAGCTACACTGTGGAGGACATGTAAGGGAGCTTGGTTTTGAACCTGTGAACTCTCTGATGGAAGCACCTAGCAGGAAGAGTGACAGTGAGGTTGTATCAAAAATGGGACTAGTAATTTGAGAGCCACTAACTTACCGGTGATGAAGACAGAGGAATAGACATAGATATCAGCTCAAATGCAATGGGTGCATGAATAATTTGTATCATAACAGGATTATCATATATTCTAAATGTTAAATACTTCATGGTAACTGAGACTGACTATGAGTGCAGCAACAATTGACAATGTGATTTGTCACAGCAAGGCATTACTTTTTCCTTAATGTTACACCAGCTTTGGACTTCCCCTTACCTACTGTCTTCCAATGGTGCTACTGAATATCCCTTATTTTGTTCAGGGAAATAATTCCTAGTACTCATATGTTTAACAAATGTGTGTGAGGAATTAATATTCAAATATAAATAATTAATAGCATAAGACCAAAAGGTTGATTAAAGGCAGCAAAGGAAATACTTAGGGGTGAAGGTAATTTAAATCTTAATTTTGTCGTATCATTTAATTTAGCTATTTCACCCTCCCAACACACACACAAACATACACACCACAATAACATATATATATATATATTTAATGTATTTAATTTAATTTAATATTTAATATATATATGTATTTAATGTCATTTTAAGGAAGTTTTCTAAAATTGGCTTTAAGCACATAGTCATTAACACATGAGATCTTGGAAATTGTAAGTCAGTCTCCTAACACTTAACTCTTGAAGGAAGATAAATAACATTATCTTATCTCATTATGGAGAGTCTCTTATATTCAGTTACTGTGTTCTTGAGAATATATGTAAGAAAATTAAATAATAGACATAAATTTAGAGGAGGTATGAATATCTCTATCTCTACCTATGTCTATATAATGCTTTAATCTTTCACTTTTCACTATATACAATAATAAAAATCTGATATATCATGTTTATAATTTTATTTTGTTCTCTATCCTTTGCAAATGAATTCACTGATCATTGTCTGATTTAATATAAAAATGTATAAATGCTAACATATTCCGTAAAACAAATATATTTTTACAACTGTGTTATATTTAAGGACCTTGCATATCTTATTAGCATCAGCACTAGTAAATATGTCCAGACTTATTATTTTATTTCTGTTTTATTATTTTATTTTTAAAATAATGAAGTGAATACAAATAAAAAGAAAAAATAAAATCCAATTCATTGTATGAACATTTCAGTAGAGATACTAACTATGCCAAAAAATAAATTTTTAAATGTGTCACCAAAAGCTTGAAATTTTGATAATCAGTGAATCTATGAAAGTCTGTTTTTGAGGTCTACATGTATAATGTGTGAAAGTAGAGGTTAACAGAGAGAAAAACAAAAATGAATTACTTTCTTAATTCAAAGAGATGCCTTGTAACAAGGAATTATAAACAAATAATATAGATTCAATTACTTAGATTAAAATAAAATCAGAACAGATAATTTACTTGGGAATTTTAAAAAATGCTACTTTATATCATATTTCCCTAATGCTTACACATTATAAAGATGATTTTTGCCTAAAGATTATTGTGGCCCAGCAATGCATTCGAGTTATGAAATTAATTCAATTAGAACTAATTGAAGAAAAAACAATCTGAAGCAAAAAAATAAAAAAGAAAAAAGTGAAACAAAAGAAGAATAAACGATCAGAAAAACATACCACATTCTTAAATGGAAATAGTACTATTAAAGAGTTCATTGTCTTCAAATTAAGACACTATAAATTTAAAATATTTCCAGTCAAAATCCTAATAATATTATGTAATTAAAAAAAAATAGAGTAAAATGAGCATGCCTGGGTCTCTAGCCTAGCTCCACTGCTCACTAGAGAGGAAACTTTCTAAGCTTCAAGTCTCTTTAAGGTGAAATAGTTAAAATTTCCCTACAGCTTAGAGTGTTTGTAAAGATAAAATGAGATAATTCATGATAAGTGATTATCATGGTCCTGGCACACAGCAAATACTTCAAAATAAATTTAAATTATTATCAGATGTTAACTGTTAAAAAACAAAGACACAGTAATGGCTCTAGTGGGAATGGATGGGAACTATCCACCACCCACCCCCCCAAATCAAGGTGGTGACATCATAAAACTTTTTCTCGTATCAGTACTGAATATTAACACTGTTGTGTTTAGACAGAGACAGGGTGTCTGCAGTTTAATCAGCCCAAATCAAGCTCACCCTTGAATTACATTGTGCACACACTTAACACTATACTAAGTTCACATCAATATGCAAATAAAGCACTATCGAGTAAGAATAATTCACAAAATTAAACCAGAAATACTGGTACAGGAAAAAAATAGGTAGTTGAATTACATAGAACAGAAAAGAACAATCACAAAAACAAAAACAGAAACAGAAAAAGTTCGTTGACCTCTGTTATAGAATACAATCCAGAAGTCTATCCAAAAAAGTATGATTATATGAAAAAATCTTTCATCATGTTAAGTGAAAACAGTAAAAAAAAAGTATATCTACTTTGTAAAATTATACATACATATATACACATACAGGGATACCTGAAAAGTTCATGAAAAGATTTGTATGTCTTTTAATTTTATTTTTCCATGAACTTTTTGAAGTACCCTTGTACATTATATATATATAATATACGTATAACATATATACGTATATAT
Organism: Galeopterus variegatus; assembly: GCF_000696425.1. Lineage (NCBI taxonomy): Eukaryota > Metazoa > Chordata > Mammalia > Dermoptera > Cynocephalidae > Galeopterus > Galeopterus variegatus. The sequence goes on from NW_007726879.1 coordinate 285,471, forward strand.
ATGTATATATATCTTATGAAGCTATTTCTTTAGGCACTTTTCGAAATAAAACGAAATTTTAGTTATTTTAGTTCACTGTTTTGATTGAACTGATTATTGTTTCTCAACTATTTAGTAAAATGATGATTATATGAACATAATGAATATCATTTATTACAAATTTACAAATAAAGACTTGATGTAATGTTCCCAGAAATTTTATCTGTCATTCAAAAGGAAGTAATTTTTTACCTAAGTTCTAAAAAAGACACGTGTCTATTCTCCCCTAAAATGGCTTGTCATCAATGAGCTATTTATTGATTACACAATAAGAAAACATATAGAATAACAGTGTACTTGTTTGTTCCAACCCACTATTTTTAATAACAAAAGTAATAAATGCCCATATTGAAAATTCAAGCAATAAAATAAATTACTAGAGAAAGAATTGCTATTTTTCCCTCTATTTTTACATGTTTGCCCTCAGCCTTTGGGAAATGCTTGAGAGTAGTTGCAACTGCTGATCAGGAACATCTTTTATTCATAGCATTAAAATATCATGGGCTTTACCCTTTCACAGTAAAATAATTATTTTATTTCATTTGTTTCAGAGTTACACTAGGTTCTATCAAAGTAGCTTTTGAGTAATTTTATTTGCCATTGATTATGCATATGAAACATGGAAATATTGTAAGTACAATGTAGCTCATTTACAAAAGAGTTATGCCCAAAGAGGAAACCTGGGGTCTTCCTTCCGAGGTCGATTTTATCTTCTAGAGACCCACATATTATCTAGATAATTGAATGTTATCTATCTGAATGTTAATATTTAAGAGGATATTTTGCATAACCATATTGTAACAGGAGAAACGCATCTAAAATACTGGCGTTGGGTGGAAGAGTAGGGCAATTTGCCATTGGTAACTACATCCAAATTGCAATACCAGTTGTAATCTATATTCTTCAATTTTTCCCATATTTCCCTCAGATATTCCCCACAGTACAATTTACTTCAATTGTGCTTTCTTCCAGAAATAATCTTTCTATTATTTAATCGCTGAAAACACTTTAAGAAGATGAAGACTCTACTAGAGTACATAAACCATATTTGGCTCATACTGCATTTCTGATGTCTTAATATTTAATATAAGGAATTGTACTTATTTTCTAAACAGACATAAAGATGTATCTTGTATAAATTTTCCTCAAGAAGTTATTCATTTCATAAACTCTTCGTTTTTTAAAAAATATTAACATAATTGCATTCCATATATCCAATGACTGGCTCATATCCAGAATACATAAAGACATTCTACAAATTAATAACAAAACGGCAAGAGTAATACTTAAATATTGCTTTTTACAATAGTTGGACAAAATAGGATATCTAAACATCTAATAATCATGAAACAGTTTTCAGCTTATCAGGGAGCTGGAAATTAAATGCATAATGAAATATCACTACCCACTCACCAGAATGGCTTACAAAAATATAAAGCCAGAAAATGCCAACTGTTGATATTACTGTGGAGAAACTGGTATTCTCATACATTGCTGCTGGGAGTGTAAATTGGTACAACTAGTTTAGAAAATTCTTTGAAAGTATGTACATAAGTAGACATAGTCACATCTTATGAGCCAGGTATACAGGTAACAAAAATGTATGCACGTGGATAACAAAAACACCTGCAAAGACGTTCTTAACAGCACCATTCTTGGGTTTTTTTTTGGGGGGGGGAGGCTTCTGGCTGGTGCAGGGATCAGACCCTGGACCCTAGTGTTATCAGTGCCACGCTCTAACCAACTGAGCTAACTGGCCAGCCTGATGCACCATTTTTAATAATTCCAAACAGAAAAATATCAAAATGGCAATCAACAATATACCGTATAAGTAAATTGAGGATTTGAATACTGTACTATGATAAGAATAAATTAAAGGCAGTGGTGGGGAATAACATGAATAGATCTCACAAATATAATGCTGAGTGAAATCCATTGTTCTTCCATTAATATGAAGCTCAAATCAGGCAAAAATAATTCCTGGTGTCAGAAGCCAGGGTGGTGATGATCCTTTGACATGGAGTGATGGTTAGAAGGCATGAGGGCGACTTCTCAGGTTTTAGTAATATTCTATCTTTTCATGTAGGCAGTGATTGCTGAAATGTTTGTGTACTTCTCTGTATATATGTTATATATTAATAAAGTTTACTAACAAAAGTTGATCGATATTTATTCTCTTCCTGAATTATATCAGGGCAGATTCCATGTCATCTGCATTTATATCTCCATGTATATGGAAGTCTGTATTTCTATCTACCTACCTATTTATGTTTCTATCTATCGATCATCTGTATATACTACGATGCAAACTTGGATCTTTGGACTTGTATTCTTTCAAAGTCATTATTACTCTAACAAAATTTTGCAAAAAGAAAATGCCAAAATCTGACACTGTGAAAGATCATGAATAACAAATGTCTTATTTTTAGATTATTAACATAAGAGTTTAATTAAAATTAAACCCAATATATTTTTAATCATTTTAGAGTGTATCATATTTATTTTGTTTTCTTTCAAGGCCACAATTATTACTGTCTATAATTGCAGACATATAGATGATAAATCAATTTTACACTAAGAACTAACTTACAGATTAATCATCCTTATTTCATTTTTATTTTATAGGTACCCATGATGCCAAACAACACACTTATCTCTGATAAAGAGAAATTCACCTTTTCTTAAAAACTCACCTCTAAATTACAATAAAAAGAAGTACAAATAAATCATCAAACTATTTTTAATATTCTAACATTTCTAATAATTTACTTCCCAGGTTTCTTTTATTTATAAGGTTTAAAGTATTTGCAAGTAAATTATCAATACTTAATATTAATAAGACAAAAGTTTATTAAATTCATATAGTTAATATTCAAAACGTATTTGCAAGTAAATTATCAATACTTAATATTAATAAGACAAAAGTTTATTAAATTCATATAGTTAATATTCAAAACACAAACCCTAATGATTGGAAGGTTACCAGACAAACACCCCAGAGGTCCACTTGGAATAAATAAATAAATAAATAAAGCAATGGTATTTTAAACAAAATTAAAAGCACTGTTTCCCCAGGATAAAGAAAAAAAGAAATTATTGGAGGGGTAAATATATGAAGAATTAGGGGGTTAAAACCCTCAAGTTATTTTCATACCTTATAGCTTTATTTTACCAGAAGGTTTTCCTTTATATTTTATTATGGCAATGGTAAAATTACATCGCAATCATCTGTTTCTATTTTCTTATTTACTTATTTAACTACAAACTCACTATTCATAATTACACACAGTACCTGACACATGGTAAGAATTCAATAATTGTGTATTAAATTGGTGAATAAACATTCATCCATTAGTTAAATATTTTCGTTAAAAATCATTATTACAAAGAAATGCTTAGCTTATTAAACTGTTCTGAGAACGTCTTGAAAATGCAGCAGTGCCAGCATATGCACATTTTTAGAATTATGAGGAGTCTTAGAAATCATCTAGTCTCACCATCTCATTATACAAATGAGCCAGGGATGTTGCTGAGCTACCTGGGTGTCATGTACGTAAAATGAGAGATAGAACTTCAACTTGGACCTCTTCACCCATAAATCAAATACCCATTCCAAATATGACAGTGGCCTTCCAAGCTCGATAGTTTAGTTTTTGAAACTTTGCTTGGCTTGATCGATCTAATTCATTCTCTCTCTCTTTTTCTCTGGAAATAAAGTTACAATAAAGCACAATTTAATTGGTCTAGATTGATATAGAAGTCAATTAGAATGGTGTAATATCTTGAGTCATTCTCATGAACAATCAATATAGCTACGAATGTGCTGATTAACGTAACTTTGACTGAAGGCCAAATGAAATAGCTTTTATTCTAAGAATTAATTTATTAATGCCTTGAAATATAATTTCCTGCATATTCTTATATTACTTCATACTAGACTTTTGAAAAGTAAAATACAAATGTTGATTTGCTTCTATTATGTCCTAAAACAGTATGCGCTTTTTTGTCACCACACATTTAGGATCTTTTCTAATTACATATTGTTAGAGAGATCAAGCTAACAAAAGGCTTTGAAAAATATTGATACCAATAGGAAAAAAAAAAAAATCACCTCTCTTCTTTCCTAAACTGAAGATAGTGCCTTATAATTTTTGTTTCTTTTAAATGTTAATATTGAGTTTAAAGATAGTTTATCATTTTTTTTCTTATACCAATCAATTCGTATTTTAGCATTTTGCTAAACACTTAACATGATATTGCAATTCACTGTAGTCCTGGTTCTTTATCTTGCTGCAATACTTATGGAGCTTATATTTAATTAAGAAATGAATTTCCAAACATACTGTTAACTACAAGATGAATATAAAAACAAAATATTTGCATTGAAATAGACACATTTCAGTAGCAGAGTTCTTTATTTTTAAAACTATTGTATTACTTGTACTATATTTTGCGGGAAAAGTACAAACTCACAAAGCATTACATGTTCTCAGAAAATATGAGTGTGTCAATAGAAAATTTTCTTTCATGTCCACACAATAATAAGCATTGCATATTGTATATTCTACATAATTAAAATTGTGATTTAAAATATTTTTGACATTGTCAATGTTTTCTTGAGCCCACTGTAACCATTTACTGGCAATTTATAATAGTGTATGATATATAATCCATGCACATCTTCACATATAAAGCACAAACATGAATCAAAAAATTCAATGTAAAGGAGCAAATAACACTGTTGAATTATTTATCTTTGTACTGATAGCTATTTCCCTAAATTCTATTCGTCATAATTTCAATAGATGAAATACTTTTAAATATTAGAATCATTCATTTATAGAATTGCATTTTTAAAAGCTATTTAAAGATCTTTTGTACAAGTGGGGCAGTGATATTTGAAACATGAGCATAAACAGTGTGATTAAAAACAATGTTTACATCCATAAATATGTACAAAATAAACAATATAACTACAAATCATAAAACTGAAAGACTAAAACTCCGTAGAGCAAAATGAGTGTGTTTATGGGAAGTAAACTCTCAAGTTTCGCCAAGAGTAATGCAAAAGACAGGGCACGCATTTTATTTAGGGACAAAATGGAGTATGTCTTCTTGGTGAGTAATTGCTGCAGTGCAGTTTTCACTTGTACCTGCCACCATGAAGCCACAATGATTGGCCTAGTTTTCCATAGGCCATAAATTATCCTCCATCGAAATAATGCACAAGTATACCACCCACCAACACCCGCATGTAAACCTATTGAAAGTGACTATACATGCCCCTTGAGCACACATTAAAATATAAAATTACACACCAGGCTAGAAAAGAGAAGTTTTCTCTGGTTCTTAAAATATCTATTTAGTGTGACATGGAATAAGGTAAACTGGACACAATTTAGTCAGAACAAGATTGCTAAATAACATCAGGACCTCTTTGTACGTGAACCCTGGTTACCATGGAACTTGTGTGTGGCACTTGATTGGTCTTGGAGGGGCCAAACCCATGAGCTTACTCCTACAGGCGCTATTTTGATATATTTTAAAAATAATACAGAGCTTAAAATCACAGCAATTGTACGAAACTATATAGCAAAAACAGCTTTCATTAGATTCCTAACTATACGGCTACACATTTAGAAAACTGACATTTTTCTAAAAGCTACATTTGTGATAGCTGTAACTGATGGTGTTGCATGAATGGTAACCTTGTACATCATTATATGAAATCTCAAGGGATATTGTTATTACACCACAGCTGGCAAAGACTTTTCTGATGTTTTCGATATTAATACTAAAAAAAAAGTAAATCTTCATTGCCACAGGGCAGTTACAAACAACAGGCATGGATTATTGTCTGGTTCAGGGCCATGGCCGCTGTCTGCGTTCTGGTGAGAGGTACAAGGCAGCCGCTGCAGCTGTTACTGCCACTGTCGGGCCCCATGCCACTTCTGCTGGACGAGAGAAGTTATATTTGAAGGAACTCGGAAGCCAGAAGTTCTCTTTTTCTTCACATGGAAAGTAAATGTAATCCATGGCAGCATTCATTACACTTATTTTTAGAAATGAAAGCAAACTGAAGAAGTAAAACATTACAGAATGATTTTATTTTCTCTATTGTTTGTCCTATGAATTGCAAATTCCATTGCCTTTCAGTTATTGAATCTACTTAAAATGAATACAAACTTTAAAACACAATTGCAAAATATATTTCAAAATCAGGTGAAGGGTACAAGTACTATTTTCAATGGAGCCCTTAAAAATCATCATATACAAATAATAGTATTTTATAATTATTTTCAGCAACGGTATTGAGAGCAATCCCATATAAATGAAAATACAAAACTAGGAGTTACTGAAAGGCTAAACTTAATATAACAACACCACGGAAGATAAGGGATTAGGAGACAGTCTTCAGCCCATATTGCCTCTCCCTTGGAGACAGCGATATCTAATTGCAAGAGAACATGCATGCACAGTTCCCTGTGGTGTTTCTTACTTCTTTCCCGAACCCTTTCTGCATTTCCAGATCCAACCTCTTCAAGCTGTTCCTCTACCTTGATGTGATCATTCTCTTCTTTGATGGAATAAGAAAGCAAGCAGTTAGAATGAACATATCAAGGATGGTATAGATTGTAACCTACAATTGACCAAATCCCACTAAAGTAACAAACAGGATCTGTTGCCAAGACCAGAGAGCAAAGTGTTACACTAAACAGAGAAACTCCCTTCATTAATCCCTACTGTATAATTTATTTTATCAGAATATTTCTAAATCCACCTAATCGGCCCAATTGGTACTAACCTAGAGTCTCAGCCAAGCAGTAAACTGCTAGCTGGTGCTCCAAATTATATAGAAACTTACAAATTTAATTATCTATTTTGATTTCTTTGACAAAGTAACTAAAAAAGTGCAGGTGCAAATGTCAGGTGCTGGGGTAACAGCACCTATCACCACATTAGAGGACGATGGCAGCCGAACCAAAGGCACTGCCTGACCATCCAGGCTAGCAGTGCACACACAGCACACCCCAAGACAATCTGTCACTGTCAAAACGCCAAGCTACAGTCCTTCTGCAAAATGCTCTGCTGTACTAGGTTGCTAAAGTAGGGCACCTGGTTAGATACAGGCTTTTCTGTGTCTAACACTTTATAAAATTATTTAATTATTATTATTTATGATTTTCTCCTCAATTAAAAGGTTTAGTGTACTAGGATATTTCTCAAAGTGCCCACTTTTTTATTTCAAAAATTACTTCTACCAAAAATTTTGTATTACTTCTCTGAAACTCAATATTTAATATTACTATTATGAAATATTTATTCAAACACTTCTTATTGCTTATGATTAAAAACTTAAATCTTTTTTATTATAGCCCTTTGAAGTTTCAGCAGTATCAAATATTTCTGAATTCTTCATGCATATCAAAAGCTTCCAACTTCAGTTATCTTTTTATAATACAACAAGTAACGACTGTGCACAGACCAGCTAAACTTTTATACTGAGACCGTCATAGTCTTCCATTTGTCACCCAATTAAACAAGTGCCCGAGAGAACCGATAAGTGCAGCACACTAAAACTCAACAGACACGGGCATAATTATAAAGACAGAAGTGGATTTCTTATTTCAACGGGCCATTACAGAAATAGTTCTATCGTTTCTTTTTTTCTTTCCAGAAAATAAATTGGCTTTGTTCAAAAAGAAGTTAAGATAAATTCAAATTCTTTAGCAACTGATAATCACAAAAAGATAACTTCAAAAGAACACAACAACAACAACAAAACCCTCTGACTCATATTGGTGAAAGAGGAATCTTATGGTCTACATGAATTACATGTGTACGATTAAAATTCTAAGAGCCAGGAAAAAAGCAATAAACTGGCCAAATCTCTACACAGTATTACAATCATATTATGCAGTACTGCCCTCTTCTCACTTTTTTAAAAAATTTAAACTTAGTCTGAGGATTATAATTAAGATTATTCTTTGTCTTTAAAAAAATTAATGGAAGCATAACAAAAACAGAAAGAAAAAAAGTTTAGTCATTTTTAAAGTTTGTATTTGTGTGTTTCCTGGGATAAGTTTAGGAAAAAAAAATTAAGAATCCAATGTGAAATCTCACTGCAAAACTTGTCCTCTTCTTTCTATTACTTTCCCCTATATTTTCATCTCCCTTATCTTATTTCCTTCCCAACTATTTATTTGCTCTAGAGACCAGAGTCTCAAATGCACTTCTGTACCTTCATGGTATTTCTGGGGCTTCATGAAGCTTATTGGAGACAACAGTTTCTCAGATTACAGTCCACAAAGAACATGCACTGGGGCCACTCATGGTTGTAAAGCCCCACGTCTATGAATTTAGAATCTCTGGAGTGGCTTTAAGCCATACAACTGGGTGATTCTTCACCGCAGTAAATACTAAACCCACCAAGTTAGTAAAGAAAAAATCATAAAGGGGAAAATGATTCTTTAATGAGTAAATAATTTCAGTTTATGTGTTTTCCCTTTTTCCAAGAAGGATTGCAAAACAAAATTCCTACTCATTCACATTTTATTTATTTAATATTTTACACTTAGTATTTTACCTTTAAATAATATTTTATTTAACAATATTTTATATTGTTAAGGAAAAAAAAAACACTTTTGATAACATATTGAGTGTATGGTTATTTGTCCATGCACTAAAAGGGACGCAATGAAATGTAGAAGCTGTTATGTCAGCTGTGTTACGTTAAAGGGTTATTTCACCAAGTTTATCTGGTTTGCCCACTCCTCCTACTTACTACACACTTCATTTCATTTATTGGTATAACTCTTCTTTTAATTGAGAGATAAAATTGTATGCATTTATTGTGTACATGATGTTTTGAATTACATAACTACTGTGCCCCTGTTAGCAGCCCTTTCCCTCAGTCTCCGGAAGTTTATTACTAATATATTATCAGTGAGGAAGCCAGATAAGCAAGCTGGGTACATTTGTCCCTGAGTAGTTTCTAAGCGAAAACTTGGAGGATTCTTCTTCATTTAGAAGACATGAGCTTTAGGAATGGGAATTACGAAGACTCTTTAGATTATTCAGGCATCTTCTCTACTTGCCTTTAAGATTTCTGACCTATTAAATATAGCTAAGGCTATAGAAAATGACATTCAAATCTTTAAAAGTGATATAATTCAAATTCCTATATCTATGTTATGCATAATCCTATTATTATGCTAAATTTTCAAGCATAGGAGATGAAGCACTTGATAACCAGAAAGGAACCAAACGACAAACATGAAATTGGTTTCTATTTCCAGATTTGTCACTTACTAGCTGTGTAACTAGAAGTATGAAGCTCCTGAGCATAATCTTCTCCAGAAGTAAAGGATAAAAATAATTTACTTGCATTAACTAAGGGGACATATATACATACATATATATATATGTGTGTGTGTGTGTGTATTAAGTATGTCTCTTTCTCTCTCTCATATATGTATACACACACACACACACACACACACACACACATATATATGGCTGATTAAATAGTGAAGTTCTATAAAAACATGTTTTTGTTTTAGAAGAGCCAAAGTCTACAAAGTATAATTTTCTCATTAGTAATGATTCTGTTAACAATGTGGCAAAGTTCGTAGCTTTCAGAAATGGTACATTTCTGAAGTACATCAATGGTACATTGATGACAGATGAAGAACTGCACATAAGAACCGTATTTGATATATATTATTTAATATGTAAGATTTGTATATTATATATGAGACATACTAATTTTATAAGAAAAAATCTAATATATAAGATTTTCTAAGAAAGATGTTCCAAAGAGATATTATATATATATTTATATGTATATATATAATTGTGCAACCTCTAAAAATGTACATCAAATTGACAATGCTTTTAAAGAAAACAATACATTTTGAATTTAAAGAAATCAAACAAAAAAAAGATGAATTATATAGGAAAATTTGAGTCATTCTTAAGGTACAATGTTGGACCTAGTAATAGAGACATAAAGATGCAAAATTGATTCTAAAGTTGATACCTCTTTAATAGTGTAGAATTAAATTGATTAGTTTCTCATCCTGTATATTACACAGAATGATTTCCTATCAAATCATATTATGTCACCATCAATATTTCTTCAATTTTAGAATTTGAATAAAGAAACAAGGGTTCTAGTTCTAAATCTATTTCTTCCCTTTCTTAAGAGAAATCACCCCAAATCAACTGGCCTTAACATTCTTACATATAAATGGAAATAATTTAAGAAAATAATCTCTAAATTCCTTTGATTAACTTCTAGCAATGCATATATACTTCAAAACATTATGTTGCACATGATAACAACAATTTTATCTATGAATTTGAAATAAATAAGAAAGATTGAAAAACAAAATAACAAGATAAACAAACTTCCAACTCCACAATCACTGCCAAAATTCTTGAAGAAGAATCTACATTTCCAATATTTTATTACTCTAATTTCACCCTTTCTGTTATTCAAATCACGACATGGAAGAAAGGTGAAATCACTGATGCTTTACGAAAAGTTTACGTGGGTGATGCTTCAAAGAAATCAACAGTTTACAAATGGATAACTCATTTTAAGAAAGGACAAGACAATGTTGAAGATGAAGCCTACAGCCACCGGCCATGCACATCAATTTGTGAAAAAAAAATTAATCTTGTTCATGCCCCAATTGAAGAGGACGATAAACAGCAAAAACAATAGCCAACAAGATAAACAACTGGTTCAGCTTATGCAATTCTGACTGAAAAATTGTAGTTGAGCAAACTTTCCAGTTAACAAATATAAAGACGGTGTGCCCAGATCAGCTGCAGATAAGAGCAGAGTTTTCAATGGAAAGTTTAAACAAGGGGGATCAAGATTCAGAAGCATTTTCTTTGAAGAATTGTGATAAGAGATGAAACGTGGCTGAAGACAAAGCATAATCAAAACCAAGGCTGCCAAAATACGGAATTGCTTCTGTCAAAGCAAAAGAAGACCAGTCAAGAGCAAAGGTCATGCAACAGTTTTTTGGGATACTCAAGGCATTTCGCTTGTTGACTTTTGAAGAGCCAGAGAATGACAACATCTGCTTATTAGGAGAGTGTTTTCAGAAAGTCAGCCAAAGCTTAAGCAGAAAAGTTCCTGGGAAGCCTTCACCAGAGAGCCCTTCTCCAATTCCACAGTCCCCCTGCTCATTGCTCTCCTCAAAGAAGGGCAGTTTTGAAGAGTTTTGATGGGTAATCATTAGGCATCCATCCACCATACGGTCCTGATTTGGCTCTTCTGACTTCTTTTAATTTCTTTATCTTAAAAAATGTTTAAAGGATACCTAATTTTCTTCATTTAATGATGAAAAAAGACTGCATTGTCATGGTTAAATTCCCAGGACCCTCAGTTGTTTAGGGATGACTAAATGGCTGGTGTCATTGCTCCCAAAAGTGTCTTGAACTTGACTGAGCTTATGTTAAGGAATAAAGTTTATATGTTTCATTTTTGTCTTTTAATTACATTATTTCACAAACTTTTTGAAGTCCCCTCATATATGCTAATATATTCACCTTAAAAAATGACTGTTCTCTTATTAATTCAGCTGTTCCTCAGGGAGTTATTCCATATAGCTGGTATTAGGTACATTATTGTTTTTTATACATGTATCTGTATTTAGCCACTTTATTAAACTTTTTTATTTCATTCTATCTCTCTGCTTGTGTCATTAACAAAGATTACAGATGTGTGTCCCTGTCTGGATTCTGATTTAATTAAATTAGCTTTAGTCTTTCATTGTTTAGAAACTGATTTTCAAACTTGGCTGCATATTTGAATCATCTGAGGTGCTTTAGAAAAACACTATCCTTAGAAATTTTCACACAGTCTGTCTATTTTTGGAACCTAGGCATTGATACTTTTAAAAAGCTAATCAGAGAATTTTAATGTGCTGCTGGTGTGGGAAACCACTGGCTTCAAACTATACTTGCTGTCATTATTAGGCAAATTATTTTAATCAAATCTAGTTGATATTTTTTATTGTTGTCTTAAGTGCAAGTTTTTATAGTGCTGGTGTCTGAATTTTATTATATGCCCTTTCAACATGTATTGATATGATCCTGTGGGTTTTTATTAAAAATTACCTACTTAGATTTCTAATAAACATGTCTACTTTATTTCAAGGTCACATACATTTGGGGTCTTACATTTATATGACTATCCCTTCTAGATTCCCTTGAACTTCGCCATTTGTACCTGGAGCCCCATGAAAATAAAACACAGAGAGTTCAAACACATTCAATTCAGCAAATGTTGTCAAGATCCCAGTGTCCCCTCTGTACATGATTTTTTTATTCACTTCGGTTTCAGAATTTTATTTTTTTTTGGCCACACCAATTCATATAAATTTTTTAAAAAAATTTTCCATGGTTTTGTTATTTTCAGTGGGAGCTCTGTATTACCTCTTGCTATATGAGAGGGCTTTAGCATTCTTTATCATGCTTTACTCTTTCTTTATAAGAATCTCTGTTGCAATTTGTTTTAAGAAAAATTCAGTCCATTCACATCTTGGCTTACACTGATATTCTTGATTTTTCTTTTTTTTTTTTTTTTTTTTCTTTTTTTTTTTTTTTTT
>NW_007726879.1:298148-328194 GCF_000696425.1 Galeopterus variegatus
CGCCCGTACCGGACCGGGACTGGCAACGGGATTGCAACCCTCGGTGTCGCACCTGCACCTCGCTCAGCCAGTGAGCGGGAACCGGTCTGCATGTGGGATCCGAACCCTCGGCGGGAGCGCCGCTGCACTCCCAAGCGGCACACTGTAGCAGTGCGCCACCAGGCCAGCCCGATATTCTTGATTTTTATCTTCTTTTTCATGTGAAGATTATTATTTATTTTCCTTTTTTGACACATTTTATTGATAGTCAAGTTGCTATTTATCATTTTTTTCCTCTTATAATTTAGGGTATCCTATTGCACATCTGCCTCCCATTAATATTCAACATTCTTTGCCAATACTAATAATCAAAACTTCCTTGTCTGCTATAATATAAAAGTTATACTCCACCAGAAAAATCTAATCCACAATGTGTCCCCTACTCATTAAGATGATATCTTATAATTATTTTTATTCTTCCACTCTCCATGCTCGACCTTCCTTCCCCCAGTGATTTTGAAATTCTTCTGTTTACATCCTCTCCCCACCTCAAGTAAAACATTTCGTGTTTGTTTATTTTTCAGTGAGTTTTATAACTCGAAGGTAGTATAAGAATTTTTTTTTTGTATTATGGAACTGCTATATTTAAAAAAAACTTATTTTGAACTTTTATTACATATTTTCAGAATCTGAGTTTACATTTAAATTGAACTCAGTGACTACATACATACATTCACACACACACACACACACACACACACACTCACATACACATTTATATATTGCAAGGATCATTAAATACTGCTACTTCAACTCTTCGTGTTTCTTATCCTTACATCTCTGGTTTTAACATTTATTATTTTGTTGAAATTCTTTTTGAAAATATAACCTTGACATTTAGTGCATAAATGATAAATCTCAATTTTTTCATATTCCCCAAATCTTTCTTTTACCTTTGCAAATGAATCTGGTTTTTACAATTATATAATATCTATGTTACAGTTTTTTTTTAAGTAGGCTATACATTTTATTCCATGGTTTTGAGGGGGTACTTTTTCTCGTTTGTTTTTTCTTTTTATAAAATTTCTATATTTTTAAATGATAAATTTCCTGGATATATCATCTATATTTCATTTTCATTTCAGTTTTTTGTATTTTTCTTTCTTTTTTGCTCTTATAGTTTTGAGATATACTTTCTGTTAATCTTCTCTTGGTAACAATTCTCCATTAATTGATATACTATTCTCAACAGCAGTGTTTGCAGCTATCTTTCCCAAGTTTTCAAGAATTTTCTCTATCAGCTTTATGTCTTTAGAGGCTTAAAGTGATTGTTCTAAATGCTCTTCATTTTTCTGGTCTAGGTCCCTTTAGATGGGTTGATATTTTTTCTCCGTTTATTCATTCGGACTTCAGTTCAACTGCAAGAATATTAGGACACTTCACTGGCAACAATACTGAATGCAGTAGAAGACTACTGGAGAGAAGTATGCCATGCAGTTAGGGGCCCGAATAGAACAGCAGTGGGCTGTTAGTTCTTTGTTATGCCATTAGGACTCAATTCTCTGCCCTGAGGAGCTTTCCAGGGCTTGGACAGGAAAACTTTGCTCATTTATTGAACTACTCTTTAGCTCCTGAGGGTCAGGGAAACAAAACTAAACTCATAAGTGGCCAAGCATTTTTGTGCATTAAGTTCTCCCTAGGATCAATTGCATTCAAATCCTCAAAATTAAGACTTTCAGAAGCTGCTCCCCAAGCTTGCAAGATGGAAGAAAATGCTTCGAATAGTTTTCATATTATCCAGCGTCTCTTTGTCTATAGGCTCCCAAACCTATCTTGTATAAGAGAGATGGATGGACAGGAATAAGAATGGGAGTCAGGAAAGTCAATTCTCTAACTTTAAATTGCCATTTTTTTGCAGAATGCCCCTCTTCAATTCCTGATGAATAAGTTACCTATGATTGATCTAATGCTCTCTTATCTCCTCATTTATTATCTATATATTAGTGATTGCCACATATTTTCTTCTTCTTAAATTCTATCTTGAACTTCATGACCCATAATTGCAACTAACTTTTACATGCCACTATCTGGATTTTTACTAATACCTCATAAATTTTGTGTTACAAACTGAACTTACTATCTCTGTATACAAAACCAGTCTTCTGTTACGTCCTATCTAGTTAATGGAAGCACCATCTACTGTATCTCTCAAGTGTAAACCTCCTTTCATCCTCTCTAGCTTCCTCCCTCATACTTGACACTGGTTATGCAATTCTGTAAATTCTACCTTTCCAAACCCATATGTCTCTCTATTGCTGCTGAATTAGCTACGGCCTTCATCTACTCTTCCATCATTTACTACAATAAAATCCTAACATTTCTATGCCGTTAGACTCTTCCAACTGGGCAAATCCCAAATCATGTTTCTGACTTAAAATGTTGCTGGATTTCTCAGCTTAACAATAACACAATTATTCACAAATCAAAAGATTGCTACAGATCCCCAATTGCCTTCTTGCTCTCTTCACTCATTTTTGTAATCACATTGAAGGAGGGCCACGATGAATTAGCTGCTGCTAAAAAGTGGCTTACTTTGACTAATTTTAAGCGGCTTGTGTGTCTGCTGTGGCTGCCTCGTTTAGGCCAGCACTGGGCTCAGGCTCCAGGCTGCAGTTGGCTCAGGTCTGTTCTGCAACCTGTTCATTCTAGGCTAAGGAGACAATGGCTATCTAGGCAGAAACTCTAGAGAAAGCTTCTTGTATGGCAATGATAAAAGCTCTCCAAAGGAAACTCAACTATATAAGTACATGTCAAGCCTTTTTATGTGTTATGTCCACTAACATTCCAATGACCAAAGTCACATGGCCAATGCCAACATCAAAGGGACAGAAAAAATATATCCTTGATATCATCAGAAAAAGTAAAAACTCATTTGGCAAAGGGTGTGCTAAAGACATGTGTGAAGAATTGGGAAAAATGACTCAATTAATCCCATATAAGCTCTGTAAACATTGCTCTTCATAAACTATCCACAGTATTGTCAGACACACTGCATTTCTCCATGTTCCTTGTATCTCCTCATTTCTCCACAGGCTGTATTCTTTTCCATTTCAAAGCCTTGTTTTCTGTCTTGAATATACTTTCTATGCTACTACCCTACTACTTATCAGATGAGATATTTCTGAGCATTCAAACCAACCCCTCAGACAAGAAACAATCCATGTCCTTTTGGTAAATCTAATTTTGCTCTATTGCCTTTCTCTGTTTAGGTATCTGTCTCACCAGAATAAGTATCTCATAGATGAAAATCTTGTCATCTTCATTTATGTAAGCCTAATACCTAGCAGTGCTGAGCACATCACAGATACTAAATACTCACCAAATAAGCAAATTAATTGGATAATTTATAGACTTCCAAACAAACTTACACTGACATAGGTTACTGAACATTTCCATTTACAGCAATTACAGAATCACATATTATGTACACATTTTGCTTTAACTTCCCCAACCTCTGGTAACCATTATTCTACTCTTTACTTCTATGAGAATCACTACTTTTTTTTTTTAGATTGTACATATGAGTAATATCATGTGGTATTTATCTTTCTGTGCCTGACTTATTTTTTTTTTTAAATTCATTCATGCATTGATGGACATTTTAGGTTAATTCCATCTCTTGGCTATTGTGAATAGTGCTATGATGAATATGGCAATGCAGGTGTCTTTTTGATATATTGATTTCATTTCCTTTGGGTGTGTATTTCATTTCCTTTAGATGATAGGGTAGATCTGTTTTTAGTTTTCTGAGGAAACTCCATACTGTTTTGACAGTGGCTGTACCAATTTATACTCCATAATTTCCAATATTATTAATTTAGTTAAAAGTGATAAAATATTGTCATTAATCTTATCAAACAAAATTTTACTTTAGCCATTAGATGCTTAAAATGTAAAAATTAGCAACTGATTTCTATTACAATAAGCATAAAGGAAAGCATTAAGTAAAATTTGTATGTATTAAGTTAAAAAAAAGGATTTTATAATTTTTATCTCCATTTTAGGTCATCATTTTCTTTGGGCACATTTCTGTTTTGGAAGAGATTTTCAAACTTTCACTTGGCCGAAAGGTGGACACGTTTGAGAGTTTGAGCTAAATTGCTTTAGCCAGTTTTGTGTTATGTGAAGGTGAGAGAAATTTTTTCATGCACCTATCTAAAACAGGCTCCAACCTTTTCTATGATGCAAGTCACAAATGACTAATGCTAAATATTTTTAAATTGACAGAGTTGTTATATTGCTCACAGCAATCTCTACATTTAAAAGAAAATGTTATTTTAAACTGACAAAATTTTCAATTTATAAGTCCAGAAATTGCTAATAGAGAACTGTAGTTTAAAAGTAAAGAAAATGCAATTAAGATTAACTCAGATATCTGTCTAAATTAGAAAAAGGATATAGGACAAATATCAAATTAGTGTAGCACTTCAGGGCAGAAATGTTAGGAAGTTAATGCACTTTAAAATGTAAAGGAAATATAACCTCAACCTTTTACAGTACGGAAAATAGGAGCAAGCTGAAATATAAATTCTTTGCCCAGCAAATCCAACATTGAGTTTTGATCACCTAAATCTTATGCTCTTCCTAAGCAGCATGATGGGAAAAATTTCAATTATCAAGTGTCATAAAATAAACTTGCTATTATACATCATAAATTATTTCTTAACCCTAGCTAAGTTGTTCTTAATTCTCTGGGCAAATAATGGTCAAATTTTAAGATGGAGAAATAATATATTAAACATTAACAATGTTAAAGAGGAAAAATACAATGTCCCTTTTAAAAAAAAATTACATTTATGTCAAAGGCATATCATATTGTTAAATTCACTTACGCTTCAGCCTACTGTGAAGGTTTCGAATCTCTATTCACTTTCTTTCCAATTCCCACCAAATTGATAAGCCTGACCTTTATTTCACTATTCAAGTCAGTTGAATAAAAAAGGGTCAGGGGTACTGCATCATTCAATTCTAAAGACTATTAGTTGGGGGCATTAGATGTAATAGAAAATAAGAAACCCTCCAAGTATTGAGCAGCTTTGTAGTATGGTTAAGAAAGTATTGGAGAGAATTTATCCTGGAACAGTATGCAGGCTGCTTGTGGGAGGTAATAAATGAGGTCAGGAAGAATAGTCAGGAAGCTATATAATGGGCAGTCCCTGAACTAGTTTCCTATCAGATATAAAAAACTGAAAGATCTGCAAAACCCATTGACTAACTAGGTATGGATAATAAAGGAAAAGGATAGCATACAAAAAGATAAGTGTTTAAAATTTTGATGTAAATATGGTAAACTGAAGGAAATGTTTTCACTTATTGATACTATTAGAGACGAACTTGGATTTGAGAATAGGAACGGAAGCCCAGATTCAGAAGCTGTCAATTTAGAGGTGATGGTTGATAAAATATGAAATACACAAAAATATATGTACTTCTCTGACATAGTTTCTTATATGCCAATACTCCATCAATGAAAAATTTATCTCAAATGCACAATTATTTATTATTAGCACATAAGAATACATTCTCTGACCCAGATCAGACTGTAAGAAGACTTTTTTAGAAACACTTGCAGGTTCTTACTCATCTTCTCATAAGTGTTCTCAGCTGCGGTCACTGCCTGCTAAATATCAGCTATTGCCTGCTTCACTTCCTTTCCCTTCTCCAGCCTCTAACAGTGTTTGGCTTCTATTCCTCAGACCATCATTGACTTCTCCATTGCCACAGTTTGCCTTTCCATTTAAGTTACTGCGTAGATTGCATTCATGGTCAAAAGGCCTTCCGACACGCTCTCTTCAACCCCACCTATGTGATTCTTCCCTCTAGGAAAAGTACAAATTGTCTCCCCTGTAGAGGACGAAAAGCAAGGTAGTAGAAGGGGGCTACCCAGTGTGTAGGTAATAAAAGGATACATTTGTCTACAGAGTATTTTTAAATAATATTAATAAAAAAACAAAATGATCTCCATTATGCCATGTATCAGCAATTCTAACCAATGTCAGTGATAAGATATTCCACATCCCAAAAAAGATTCCTTTGTCTGAATTCTAAACAATTACCTGCGCTTAGGGCAAATTTGTCTCACTGCTCCACCCTCATTAATGCTATCGTTAGACACTCTGACTGCAAGGTTCACCATAGGACCTGGTTTGACAAAAGGCCACTTCTAAACATTAGCTTTAAAAACCATCATCTATGAGGGTACTTCAAAAAATTCATGGAAAGATTCGTACTATCTTTTAATTCCATTTTCCATGAACTTTTTGAAGAATGCGTCTATCTTCCATTCTTCCACTTTTCCTTTGCCAGTAAGGACACAAACAGGCGATGCTCCTTTAGCTAGCTTTTAGAGTACATGGCCACAGTTAACCTACAGCAGATATGTACCATGAGCGAAAAATAAACCTTCGTGTTCTATACCACTGAAACATTGGACTTTTTTTTTAATCACAGCATAACTAGCCTTGCCTTGCCTACATTGTGTTAAACTGATGGCAACTTGTATATAGGTCATTCATTCCCTCATATTATATACTCTTCTACAAACGTAAATATTTAAGTCAATAAAAAGTTTATTTCATAGATGACCATTCCTAGGGTTTTCCTGATTTTATCAACCAGTTAAAAAAAGCTAAAATTTGGAGGTGAGGGGATTCAAACTTTCTCTTATCTACTTTAGTCATGAAAAATAAATGTTATGTTAAAATTATAAAAGGTAAGTCAAGAACACGTAGTCCTAAAAGCCCAGTGTCTGTAATTGATGACAGCAATGCAGGCAAAACTTGAAGTTGACAGCTCATATAAGAAGCTTGTCAAAAGTTTGGATCCCTGAAATTCTTCCTATTTCCTGAAATTTGGGAAGCAAAATTTTAGACTGTTGTACAAATAACTTTTTCCAATTGCCCTCAGAAGGCCTAGTCTCCATCTTAGGTTCAGTGAATTTTCATAAATTCCAATAAACGATTACTGCAGTGTAGTTCTAATAAGCAATCTGCTCTTGATTTGGTTCCCTTTTTACTAGCCCATTTCTTTGGGGAAGTGCAAAAGGATCCTGACTTATTTCCACTTTCTAACCAAATTGTTTTTCTTTATTAGAGCTTGTTGCTGAATCATATTTATCTGTCCCAACCAGACATGGGCATACTTAATAAAGTCAATATTTATAATGCACTTAATATGTGCCAGGCACTATTCTAAGCACCTTAAGTATATGAACTCCTTTAATCTCCATGACAACCTTATGATGCAAGTGTTATTATTATCCCCTATTTATAGATGATTAAACTGATAGATACAGAAGAGAGTTAACTGAGCAAGAACATACAAGCAATAGGTTATAGGACTGGGGCACCAACCACGGGGCATGTGTCTGCACAATCAGAGTTCTTCATTGCTCTGCTTTCCTGCCTCTTTCTGACATTGTGAAACAGAGGTAGGTACACATGTGTAGAGGAAAGGGAAATAAGGAGGTATTTCTCTCTCAAGCAATTAACTCTATGTCCAGGAATGCAATAGAAGAAATTTAGAAAAACATGTAGCATGTAACAATGCCTGGTTATCATCTGTGGACAGGTGGATGAACCCATTTCTGAACAAAATGGGAGAGGAAGAATGCAAAATTTTTTTTTTTTCTCATTTCACTTGATATGATATTTAGCAATATCCTTTCAAAAAAACATAAAGCTCTATAGTTCATAAACTATGCATGCACATTCCAATCTCAACAAAGTTTCTTGCTTTACTTCCCAGAGCTGTTGTCAAATGTAAGCAAACCAACCCAGTTCTTCTCTGTATTCAGACACTGATGATTAATAAAAGAGATAATTTTGAAAGAATTGAGTTCTTATTTATTCAATAAATTAGAGAATACAAGTCTCTACACAGAAGGGTTGACAGGTATACCGTAAAACAGATTTAATACAAAGTCACTTTGTACATAGTTTAGGAAGATAATTTTTTCCTCCTAAGTACCTTTATTACTGGCAGCTGATATTTCACAAATCGACAAAACACATTCAACAAATATTAGATGAGTATAACCATGTCAATGCTGCATGAGTTTCAAAGATGAGGAAGATTCTGCCAAAGAGTTTTACATATTAGTTATACTGATGAGATTTCCTAATTTAGCTGTGCTGTGATCCTGATGCTTTGGAAAACACGAAGTAGAATATTCAGAATTATTAAAAAAGAAAAGAACAACTTTGTGTTCTTATGAAAAATAAACTATTTCCACAAGAGGGTGTTGAATTTTTGTTCTGCTTAAAGAAATATGAGGATGTAGAAAGATATAAGCCTATCGGGGATTCCTGTAAAAGTTTTCAAAGCTGTTTCAGCATCCTTGCTATAGTTGTAACCACTTACCTCATTTTAGCAATCTGAAACTCTGGGGTTGCTGCAGTTTCTGATTGCTACAACATCATCAATTCTGTTCATGCTGAGTTAGGTTCATTTAATTTCAATTAGCAATTATTGAGCTCCTATCTTGTACTGAGCACTAGGTGGAGAGATCAGAAGACAGATAAGCTACTTCTCGGAATAAAATAAGTGCTCAATAATAACAGTAGCTAACACTTTTTAGCACTTTTACATGCTAGGCATTGTTCTAAGAGCTTTTCAAATAATAACTCATTTGATCCTTGCAACAAATCAATATTATCTCCATTTGAGAAATAACTAAGGCAAGGAAAATTTGAGTGTTTCATTTTGTCAGGGCTAGTGATTTGCAGAACTGGGATTTGTACTCAGGTACTCTGGCCCTAACATTCATATTGTTCATTATTTAAAAGAGTGAATGAGTGGCCTAATGAATGAATATGCACATTTTTAACTGAATAAAGGAAAGATACTGAATAGGGGAAACTCTGATAGATGGTAAAATGTTATCTGTTTAAGATAAGGTGGGGTGACAGTCCAGTGAGAAAGGAAAATATAAGCAGTGAAACTGGTTCTGTAATCCTAGAAATCCACTAATGGAAATCTTAGTGGGACATGAAAAAAAGAAACAAACCACTACCACCAACAACAAAATTCCTCATCAAGTTCTATTCTATGCATACTTTTTAAGGACAATGTGCTTCTGAAGAGGTTTGTGATCTATATACATTCTAGTCGTCAATTGGGGGTTGCTAAAATCAAAAAAGTTTCCAATGGTTGGTAAGTTAAATACTTGCACACATTATGATCCTCACTTCACATCCACTCCCTAACCACTGGGGACTTCAGCATTCCTTTATCTTTGATGTGTGTCATTTCCTCTTGTACAACACAGAACATACAATTCTGTTAAAATAAAATTGCAATGTAACTTGGAAGAGACCCTCCCTGTGTTTTCTGATTGTTCTCAATATTACAAATGAAATTGAAATTTCAATTAACATATAGTACAAATTGTCATTTGAAGTTCACTGCTTAATTAAAGGCATTCTCTGTATTCACAATGGGTATATTTTGTAAATGCATTAATACATCTTTCTTCATTTTTTTTCTGTCTTTTCTTTCTTTCCTTCTTCTTTTCTCTCTTTCCTAAAGTTTGCTTTACCAATGTTACTTCTAAAAGTTCCTAGATTTTGCCCTTGACAAGAGGGCAATTTTTTTCTCTCTCTCTGGTATTTAGTTGAATGTTTTCATAACTGCAAAGACTTTAAGATTATTGGAAATATTTGACACTGAGGATAACGGTTTTCCCAACCAATCATCAGCAATGATTTTTTTGTTTTTTTTTTGTCTTCATAGACTGATTATGAGCAGAACACCTCTTTGGATAGTATCTAAGAACCATAATTGTGAAGGTGATGAATGCTGTCAACATTCTTTTCTTTGTGATTGATCCACATACCGAGCATATTTGTTTTGTGCCTGGCTTCTAAAAAAATCTGTTTCAAAGGTTATATTGTGAACACTAACAGTTTTAAAAAACAGCATCTGCAATTGGAAACCATTTTTTGAATTTGAAAACCTATTTCTGCAAATCTGTGTCTTAAGTCCTGCTTCTTTTTCACCAATGGAAGTTTGAAAGGAATCAGATGTTGAGATAGGGTGATGAGAAGGTAAGAGGGAATCTTGAAAGGGTCCATTTATAAGCATCATAAAATTTAAACAACAAAAAAAGTAAAACAAAACTCTAAATAAATATTTTCTTAGGTCCTATTCATAACATTTTATGAATATCTTTTTTCTCTGGTCCTTATAACAACTATTCATTAATTTTATATTGATTATTAATTGTTAAATTAGTTGTTTTGAAGATGCTTAATTTACCTTTTAAAATTCCATTTTAACTTTTCGATCTTTTCTCTCAATTTTCTCACTTCCCTTGCTTTAGTCCTACTCAGCATTTTTTTTTTCTAAATGTTGTTGTCTAAGTGGAGCAAGGAGATTCTGCCAATGTAATTTTTATTCTACTTTTGCTTTTTTATAAATTATAATATACATACAGAATAGTGCAAGCATTATATGTGTACAACTCTATGACTTTTCATATACCAAGCATGCAATCAGAACCTATACCAAGAAACAAGACATTAAGAGTATTCCAGGATCCCTCCCAAGTGCTTCCTTCCAGTCATTATTACCTCCCAAAGCAGAGCCAATATTTTTATTTTTTAACAGAATGGATTGCATTAGCTTTGCCTGATGTTATACTTTATATGAATGGGACAGTAGAGTAAGTCCTCTTTTGAATCCGACTTTTATCATTCTATCACAGTTTTACAAGTTTTATAAAATGTTCCTATACTGTTTTCTGCAGTTGTAGATAATTAATTCTCAGTGCTGTTTAATATTTCTTTGTATAAAAAAAAAAATATATATATATATTTTAAAAATCTGTCCAAATATTTATGGGTATTTGGATAGTTTCTACTTTGAAGCTATTAAGAGCAGTCTGTCATGAAAGAACATTTTTCTATGTCTTGGGTGAACCAATATACACATCTATGTTAGGTCTACACCTAAGTATGAAATTGCTTGATCAAAGAAAATGCATAGGTTCAATTTTCATAGATACTGCCAAATAGTTGTTCCAAAGTAACCTTAAGAATTTATACTGCATCATCAGCGAATGGGATTTCTAGTTATTCCATGTACTTTTTAACACTTTTTTTTCTTCAATTTTGCCGGTATGTTGAGTGAAGAGTGATGTCTCATTATGGATTTTGAATTTTCCTGATGTCATTTGGATCTTATCTTTCTGAAGAATCCATTTAATTTTTCGCCATTTTTTCTATTTTTCTTTTTGTTTCTTATACTGGTTTATAAAAGTTCTTTATATATTCTACATAAAAATCCTTTCACATGTATGAACTATAAATATTTTCTTATACATGTAAGTGCATTTTCATTTATTTAGTGGTACCTTTTGATGAGCAAAGTTTTAAAATTTTAATATGGCCCTACTTATCAATGTTTTTCTGATTTTGTTATTGTTTTTCATGTACTTAGTAAGCTTTTGCTACTCCAATGACATGAAAATATTATCTTTAATTTTTCTCTAAAAACTTATAGTTTATCTTTTACATTTATCCCTAAAATCTTTTTTTAAATTTATTTTGATATATTGTATAAATTATGGGTTCAATTTCTTTTTATTTATATTTTTAATTATATAAAAATATTTAATCATTACTATTTTCACATTAAATATACATGCATATCTAAGTTATAAAATAAAATGCAGCTTTGTCTTCCTGAAAATAAAATATTTAAGACTAACAAATTCACGTGTGAAGTTTTAATCAATTTCATATATTCACTATGTAGAATACAGATATGGTTGGACACATATGCTGGACAAATACTGTTAGTGTTCTCCTATAAATGCTACGAGTGTTCTTCAAATAGTGTGGGACAAATGCATGTGAGTGTCAATAACTTATTGACTGTGTATTAAATAAGTGCACAAAGGTGATTCAACATAAGCTTGGATGGCTAAACTCTACAATCATTCTCCCAAAGCACTGGGTTCTCAATTTATTAAGAAAGTTAATTCAGTGAAGTTATTTCTCTCATCTAGCAAAAGGATGGTAGGATGGGATGACAATTTCCAGAATGTTGTACATAGAGAGTCACATTAGATGTTAGCCCCCTTCCTCATTATAGAGGCAGAACTGAAATGAATAATGGACAAAAAATAGTAGTAAAGGCAAAATGTACAGCTTTGTCCACTCTTTCAAAGCCTCCATCATGACCAAATTCATACATAAATATTTAAGTAGAAAGATAGATAATCAAAACGAACATTAGAGATTGATTTCCATCATGACAGCATGAGTTCCACTGATCTGCTCCCCAGTGAAATGGCTAAAAAGTTTTTAAAAAAAAATCCTTTAAAACCTCTGAAAATTGTTTTAAGGGCAAACAGTGAATGAAGAAGCACTCATTCAAGAAAATCTGTGAAAATTTGGTAAGAAGAGCTAGAGTGTGGCGTATTTGAACTAAGACTTATGCTTATCTCTCCCCGTCCCACTCAGAAACTCCCCTCCAAAGATTCCATTCCAGGAGTTCTTTGGTGCTTGCTGCAGTCAGGAACCCAGGAGCTCCTCCCTGCAGCTCCGAGCTGGAGAGCTCTCTTCCCAGGAGGAGCAATACACGAATACTTTTCGTTATTCCTACCATGACCTGTCACTGAGGCTAAGTCCCAAACAAATGCAGTCAAGAGTCTGGAGCTCCCTTTAGCCTAGTGTCAACTCATGGAATGGAGGCTTTATTTTAGGCATGGTAAAAATACTAAAAATACTGAGGCTTCAGTCACCCGGGCTCTCACTTGTGAGGTGGTGGTTCTGTGCCAGAAGAGGCAAACCAAGAGAACCTGAGGCTTCCGCTCCACTCCACCACGCACTCAGCTCCTAAAGTGAGGGTGTGTCTCAAGGTGAAGCTGCCATTGTCCCCACCCCAGCTCCAGAACTCTATGGCAGAGATTTTGCAAGTGGTGAAAACAGTCAACGATATAGACAGCCCCTAATCTCTTCCTATAGGAACTGACTTCACTTGTGAGAGAGAAGAAGTTTAAAGGGTGCTCTTAATATCAACAGAGGCTGGGGGAAAGGCAATTGAGAAGAGACTCACAAATTTAATGAAGATGCAACCTAGACTATAGGCCAGCTAATTTACCAGAGAGAGCTGGAGAATAACATAGCTGGCAGGAGCCTTCCCAGGTCCAAAACAAATACCATATGCTAACCACAGAAAATATCTCCTCAAATAAGACAAATTTGATTAGTTTGTGGAGCAATTTATGTCCCAGGGCATTGCTGAAAATCATAGAGCAACCAGCCTGCAGTAAGTGAAGTTTAACAGCTGAGAGAAGTCAGGTAAAGAAAGAAAAAGAGTCCTACTACCAATATGACTGTCATCTCAAGGTGACTGCAAGCATACACAAAGCTGCACATCTATGAAGAATTGTATAAGAGGCTTGCTACTGTGTGGGTGGAAAATGACTCCACGAGAAATATTCAGCACTCACTAAAAAATAAACAAGCAAATCACGATAGTAATCACTGGGGGTGAGGATGTAAAATAGCACTCAGACTTAATATATGTATTATCTAAAATGCTCAGTTTCCAAGGAAAATTTATGAGGTATGCAAAAAACAACAACTGCAACAACAACAAAACAAAACAGAAAACTGGGAAAGTGTGACCCACACACTAGACAAGAAGGTGCAACATAAATTGCTTGTGAAAGCAACCAGATGCCAGTTTTAACAGAAAAAGGACTCAAAATAGCTATCATAAATATCTTCACAGAACTAAAGGAAAGTAAGTCTAAGGAAGCAAAAAATGGTATCATGGGGCTGGCCCGGTGGCGCACTGCTACAGTGTGCCGCTTGGGAGCGTGGTGGCGCTCCTGCCGAGGGTTCGGATCCCACATACAGACCAGCCGCTCACAGGCTGAGTGAGGTGCGGGAGCAACACCAAGGGTTGCGATCCCGTTGCCGGTCCCGGTCCGGTACGGGGGCGACACTGAGGGTTGTGATCCATTGCCGGACACAGAAAAAGACAAAAAGGGAAAAAAAAAAAATGGTATCATGACAATGTCACAACATATTGAAATTTTAAAAAATTCTGGATTTGGAAAATACAATTACAAGTGTCAAAAAGTTCACTAGAGGTGCTTAAGAGTAGATTCAGAAATAATCTGAATTGGCCTATAACAAGTGAATCTGAACTAGCAAAAATGAGAAACAGCAAAACTAAAGATAGAGCAATAGACATTATAGCAGCCCAAGAACAAAGAGAAATGTAATTTAAGAAAAAAAAAAAAAAAGCACAGAGACTCAGAGAAATATTGTACACCATCAAGTATACCAACATGCATGTACTGAGAATACCAGAAGGAGAGAAAAGGAGAGAAAGAAGCAAAATAATACTGAAAATAATGACAAAAAACTTTCCAAATGTATTTAAAAACAATAACCTGCATATTCAGAAAGCTCGATAAACACACTAGGTAGGCGAACTGAAGGAGAGCTACATAAATACACATCATAGTAAAAATGCAAAGGTAAAAGACAAGAAGAAATTTATACTTGTAAATGCCTATATTAAGAAAGAAGACAGTGGATAAAAAAAATAGAGCAAACTAAATTTAAAATAAGCAGAAGGAAGGAAATAATGTGATTGGAATGAAGATTTATGACACAGAGAATTAAGAAAGAGAAAAATCAACCCTAGAAACTAGTTCTTTGAGAAGATCAACAAAATTGACAAAAATTTAGCTAGATTGACCAAGATAAGAAAAGAAAAGACTCACATAACTAGAAATAAGAAACAGAAATAAATTAAAAATAACAAAAAAATAAAGAATAAGGCCGGCCCTGTGGCTCACTCGGGAGAGTGCGGTGCTGGGAGCACAGTGGCGCTCCCGCTGCAGGTTCGGATCCTATATAGGGATGGCCGGTGTGCTCACTGGCTGAGCGCGGTGTGGGTGACACCACACCCAGGGTTGCGATCCTCTTACCGGTCACAAAAAAGGAAAAAAATAAAAATAAATAAAATAAAATAAAATAAAGAATAAATGAGGAACATTACTACCGACATTACAAAGATAAAAATGATATTAAAGATAAAAAATGATATTTAAATGATATTAAATATGACCAATTGCATGCCAAAAAATTAGATAATTTAGTTGAAATGGAAGCATTCCTAGAAAAACTCATACTACTGGGACTGATTCAGGAGGAAACAGAGAATCTGAACAGACCTATAACAAGTGAGGAGATTGAAGTAGTAATCAAAAACTACCTACAAAGAAAAGCCCAGGCCCAGATGGCTTTACCACTAATTCAACCAAATATTCTCTGAAGAATTAATACCAATTCTTCAGAAACTCTTTCACTTCCCAATTCCTTTTATGAGGCCAATATTACCCTGTACCAAAACCAAAGACATCACAGGAAAACTATAGTTTAATAACTTCCATGAGTACAGGCACAAAATATTTAACAAAGTACTAGCTAACTGAATCCAGCAACATATAAAAGAAATATACATCATGACCAAATGGGATTTATTCCAAGAATGCAAGGTTGGTGCAACATTCACAAATCAATTAATGTAATACATCATATAAAGAGAATAAAAATTCAAAATTACATGCTTTTCTCAATAGACACAAAAAAAGCATTTGATAAAATCAACACCCTTTCATGATAAAAATGCTCACCAAACTCTTAATTGAAGGGAACTTTCTTCACCTGTTAAAGAGCACCTATGAAAAACCGACAGATGACATTATACTTAGTGAAAGAATGGATCTGCTCTTTCTAAGACCAGGGACAAAGCAAGGATTTTCACTGTCACCACCTCTATCCATTATTGTGTTCGACATTCTAGCAACAGTAATTAGGCAACAACAACAACAACAACAACAAAAAGGTGTACACATTGAATAGGAAGAAGCAAAATTATCTCTATTTGCAGATGACATAATCTTACATATAGAACATCCCAAGGAATTCACTAAAAAATTGAATTAATAAGTTCAGCAAGGTTTCAAAATACAAAATCAATGCAAAAACTCCATTGTATTTTTTCATATTTTCTATGAACAATCCAAAAACACAGTTAGAAAACAATTCCACTTAGAATATCTCAAAAGAAATAAAACTCTTAGGAATAATTTAACAAAAGTTGTTCAAAACTTGTACACTGAAAACTACTGAACATTGTTGAATGAAATTACAGAAAATCTAAATAAATGAAAAAACATACCACGTACATGGACTGATTGGAACACTTAACATTGTTAAGATGGCAATACTCCCCAAAACTAATCTACAGATTCAATGTAATCCTTGTTAAAATCCCAGATTACTACTTTTAGAAATTGGCAAGCTTACTGTAAAATATATATGGAATTGTAAGGGACTCAAAATAGCCAAATTAATCATAAAAGGAACTCAGGAGGGGGACTCATACTTCATCACTTCAAAACTATCCAGAAAACAATGGTAATCAAGATGGTGCAGTCAGTATTGCATAAGGACAGATCTATATATCAATGAAATAGAATTGAAAGTCCAGAAATAAACTTATTCATCTATGATTAGCAAAGTTTTGACGTGGATGCCAATACCATTCAATGTGAAAATAAGTCTTTTCAAACAGTGATGCTGGGGCAACTGAATAAGCACATGTAAAAGAATAAAGTTGGACACTTACCTCACACAACATACTTAAATTAACCAAAATTTAACATACTTAAATTACAAAATTAACATACTAAAATCAACCAAAAACCTAAGTGTGAGAGCTAAAATTATATGACGCTTAGAGGAAAACATAGGGGTAAGTTTTCAAGACTTTGGATTTAGCAAGGGATTTTTATATACGATACCAAAAACACAAGCAAAAACAGCAGAAAAATTGGACTTCACCAAATGAGTTATATCTAGAATATATAGAGAACTCATATAACTCAATGGTAAAAAAGACAAAAAAGTCAATTAAGAACTGGACAAAGTCTCTGAATAGACTTTTCTTAAGGAAGATAAACAGGTATCCAATAAACACGTGAAAATATGCTCACCATCATTAGTCATCAGAACACGTGAATCAAAACCACTTCATACCCACTAACATGATGAGAAAAAAGAAGACAGATAAGAACGATCATTGGCAATAGAGTGGAGAAATAGGAACCTTCATACATTATGGTGGGGATATAGAATGTACAGCCACTTTGGAAGCAATCTGCCAGTGCCTCAAACAATTAAAGACAGCTACCGCAGGAGCCAGCAATTCAGCTCCTAAGTACACACTCAAGAGAAATGAACACGTGTCCACACAGAAACCTGTACATAAATGTTTATAGTAGCATTATTCATAATAGCCAAAAAGTGAAATCAAAACAAATCTCCATCAAAATGAACGGATAAATCATGTAGTATATCCATTCAATGCAATATTATTAGGCTTTAATTAATTAATTTATTTTTTAGTGCCCAAATAGTTTATTTTTTATTTATTTTTATTCGACATACATGTGGGGTACAACGTTGATTTTCAATAACTGTGTAGAATGTATGGTGGTTAGATCAGTATAGTTAGCTTATTCATCATTACAATACATAAGCATTCTTTGTGTCCACTGGCCAATTCCTCATTAGCCCCCTCCCTTTCCACCTCCCCTCCCCTTTTCCACCTCTAGTTTTCTAAAAGTTTCACATATTACTGTGTTCACTTTCTTTCTTTCTTTCTTTCTTTCTTTCTTTCTTTCTTTCTTTCTTTCTTTCTTTCTCTTTCTTTCTTTCTCTCTTTATTGTTCATTTCTTTATTTATGGATTCAGCTCCCACTTATGAGTGAGAACATGCAGTATTTCTCTTTCTGTACCTGGGTTGTTTCACTTAGGATAATTTTCTCCAGGTTCATCCATGTTGTTGCAAATGGTAGAATTTCATTCTTTTTTTTTTTTTTTTATGGCTGAGTAGTATTCCATTGTGTATATATACCAAAATTTCCTTAATCAATCACCCATCAATGAACATTTAGGTTGGTTCCATCGTGTAGCTATTTTAAATAGAGCTGCAATAAACATAGGAGTGCATGTATCCCTTCAACATGATGTTTTCCAATCCTCTGCATATACCCCCAGGAGTGGGATTGCTGGATCGTATGTTAGTTCTATCTGTAGTTGTTTAGTGAACCTCCATACTGCTCTCCATAATGGCTGTGCTAATTTACAGTCCCACCAACGTTGCAGGACGGCTCCTCTCTCTCCAAATCCTTGCCAGCATTTGTTATTCTCTGTCTTTTTTCTAATAGCCAGTCTGATTGGGGTGAGGTGATAACTCGGAGTGGTTTTGATTTGCATTTCACTGATGATTAGTGATGTGGAGCAATTTTTCAAGAACTGCCTTTTGTTTTTCTCCTCCTGTCTTCTATGGTGACCAATCTAAGCAAGACTGGTGGGCAGCCATATGGGCTTAACAAACAGAAGGATCCTTTACTGGCTTTATTACTGGTAATTTTATTCTTTGATATTTCTTTAGAAACTGAAAGTTTAATTTACATGTGGGAAGAAATGTATTCAAGAGTTTATTGATTTAAATTATTGTCCATGAGAGTCTTTGTCTAAGATCATTGTCTCTAATAAACCAACTAAGAGTTCTAGTACAAAGACATGACCCCTGACACAATGCTATTGAATTTTACGTCCAATGTCTAAATTAAGGTTAAGTAATGAAGATTTGCATAAATTTAGTGATCTAATACAGATACCTATATTGAAACAAAACCCAAAAAACACCCTGTTTTCCTGGTTGAAGTGATCAACATTTGTGATTGTGATCAGCATTTATTCTTCTATTCAACATATAATTACTTTTCATGATGGAAATAATGTACCAGGCAATAAAACAGACTTATTTATATAACACTATATGAGTAAGAACAGTGGTCACAATATACAGTTACTTTGAAAATCTTGAGGCACTAGTTACAATCAATCTAAGGAAGATGTCATGGGTGTTAGTAGGGGGGAAACTATCTTCTTTTTCTTGATTTTTCTTTGACAGCAATTCTGCTAAGGTCATTCTGCTGATGCCCTCTCTTAGCCCAACTTCCTCCATCCTCCAATACCTTCCACCAAAGACAAAATGATACTGATTAGTGATATTGAAGAAAGGGATTATTAATACTCAACTCTTCTCTTTCTGAAATACCACTTGACTAAATCTATGAGAAGGTGTAGTCTTGTCTATTTTTTGATGGGCTATGCTTATAGGAGCAGACTCTGCCCTGAAGGAGATTGCTAGTTATTAAAGTTTAATTTGGGAAGAACTGTTTTGAAGTCTGTTGTGACTCTACTCTACATGATACCTTAAAATAGGGTTGTAATTTTACTTCAATCACTGTGATACCTACAAAGTATTTCCTAACTGGTTCTAAAGTTTCTTGAAGGGCGAGGGGGAAGAGGTGTATAATCTTGGAGCCCATGCACTCCAACAGGGGTTGATTCTAGAGAAGTCATGCAGTATAAAATAAAAATCTTAAGTTCTTAATATCTCCAGGAAATCTCTATGACCTTATATGGGAAAATAAGCTAATGTGATACAGTACAGTGTTTTGAAAAGCACATATATAATTATTATGGGCCAAATGGAAATAGAAATAAATATCAGAGGCTAAAAGCAAGGACTTCCAATTCTAGCTAGGATATAAAAAAATTACAACAAACCATCAATTTCACCCTATCAATGAAGGGTAGTCAGATAAACTAAAATTCAAAGTTTTTATAAAATACAAGAGAACAGAGGATGCCATAAGTGAACTAAGGTTCAGAAAATGATGAACGCTTTCTGGGAGGAAAGGAGACAGGGCTGCTTTCATCTCAGGGAAAGAAGCAGGAGGATAAATCCGCCATTGCTAAAATAAGGGGAAGCTTAAAAGAATGTTTAATGCCCATTTGGGTTTGATATGACGGATTAAATACCAGGAAGCACCAAAGTGAGTAAACACCCACCATTTCTGGGAAAATACCCCAGCAGTCATAATGTGTAATACTTTTGATATATTGTTGAGTTCAAATTACTTAAACTTTCCTTAGAGTCCTTGCAACTAATTAATGAGCCAGGTATTTTTATTTCCTTGTAATATCTTTGTCTGTTTTTTGTTTTAGAAAAACGCTGGTCAAAAAATGGTCTGGGCATTTTTCATCCCTTTTAAATGTTCTGGAAGAGTTTGTGAAGCTTGGTATTATTTCTTCCTTAACATGTTTGTTAGAATTCAACAGTGAAGCCATCTGGACATTAAGTTTTCTTTGCAGTAAAGGTTTTTAACTTAACATTAATTTATCTAATAAATATAGGGCTATTCAAGTTATTTATTCTTGATGAGCTTTGGAAATTTATGTCTTTCAAGTATTGTCAACTAGTTTTCAAATCTATGGGCATAAATTTGTTCATTATATGTTCTTGCTAACATGTACATATGTGTGTCATTTATAAGACATTACCTGTCTCTGATATTGCTAATTTGTCTATTTACTATTTTGTTTCCTAATAATTCTGGCTAGATGTTTATCAGTTTTTTGATATTCTATAAAAATAAAAAACAGCATTTGTTTCACTGATTTTTCTCTATTGTTTTTGTTTTCTATTTTATTGATTTTCAATAAGATTTTTTTCTTTTGATTGCTTTGGGTTTAATTTGCTCATCTGTTCTTTTCTAGTTTCTTCAGGAGGAATTTGAGGTTATTGCTTTCTTTTTTATCCTTTTTCCTACTAAAAATATTCTTTACTGCAAATTTCCCCCAACTACCACTCTAAAAACATTTGATATATTTTGATTTGTTTTATTTTCATCATTTCATTAAGTTACAAAAAATTTTTCATACTCCTTTTGATTTGTTTTTAACCCACAGGCTTTTAGAAGTGTGTTAGTTTAAAATATTTGATGATTTTCCACATAACTTTTTCTTATTAATACATATTTTTTCAAAATTGCTTTGAATTGCATTCCTTTATTTTACTTTATTTTATTTTTTATTATACATACATGTGGGGTACAACATTGATTTTCAATAATTGTGTAGAATGTGTGGTGATTAGATCAGTATCATTAGCTTATTCATCATTACAATACATAATCATTCCTTGTGTCAGTAAAGGTATAGTAGATTTAAACAATGCTGTCATTCAAGCCATAAAAAATATGTGTATGCTACTAATATGTATTTTTTATGGCTTCAATGGCATTGTTGTTTAAATCTGCTATACCCTTGCTGATTTTCTATTTGTTTTGCCAATGATTAAGAGAAGGATTTTCTTGTAGGCAACATAAAGTTTGATCTTCTTTTTATTTTATTTTTTTAATCAAGTGGTACAATCTGTGCCTTTTAATCGGATAGTTTACAATATTTACATTTAATGAGATTATTGATATGGTTAGATTTAATTCCATCTACTTCATAATTTGTTTTCTCTGTTTCCCACGTACTCTTTCTTCCCATTGTCTTATATTCCTGTCTTATTCTCTTGAATTCATTAACATAATTCTATCACCTTTTGTCTTATTAGCTATTAGCTATAATCATATCTTTTTTTAGTGGTTGTATTAGGGTTTCTAGCATA
Organism: Galeopterus variegatus; assembly: GCF_000696425.1. Lineage (NCBI taxonomy): Eukaryota > Metazoa > Chordata > Mammalia > Dermoptera > Cynocephalidae > Galeopterus > Galeopterus variegatus. The sequence continues at coordinate 319,761 of NW_007726879.1, forward strand.
CATTCTTACCTTAGTCTGCCTTGAAATTACAGTGCACCATTTCACTGGTAACACAACACCCTTTTAAATGTATACTTCCGTTTCTCCCCTCCTGGTCTTCATGCTATGGTTGACATTCTGTTTATTTCTACACACACTGTAACCCTCAGAATATGTTGATTGTTGTTTTATTTAAATAGTTGATTCTCTTTTAAAAAGACTAATAAGTAATAATAATGATAACAAAAATAATATGTGTAAATCCATATTTCTGCCTGGCACTGTTTACTTTTTGCCTTAAAACCTTCCCATATTATTTCTTTATTTCGAATCTGCTGGTGAAATTGTTTCATGCTTTGTACATATGCAGATATATTTTCTCTTGCTTTTGAAACATTCATGCTACAAAGAAAACTCCATTCAGGGAATATTTAGCTAATGAAAATTAAGAAATTCTCTCTAATACTGGTTTTGAGCAATTTGATTATGATGTGCCTTGGTGTAACTTTCTTGATGTTTCTTATGTTTGCAGTTTGTAGACTTTCTTGGATCTGTCAGTTAAACTTCTTCATCAAACTTGGAATTTTTTTTGGCCATTAACTCTTCAATTTTATTTTATTTTATTTTATTTTTCTCTGTTGCAGACAGATTCTAAGATGGTCCCATGACCCCTTCCTCATGCAATTCTCTCTTACTGAGTGTAGGTGGGATCTATGACTTGTATCTAACCACGAATATGGCAATGATCATAGAATGCATGTGATTATGTGTATGTAATTACATTGATAAGATTATAATGTCTTGCTCAGACTCTTGTCCTTGCTGGAGTTAAAGAAACATATTGTGAATTGCCATATGCAGAGGGCCACTTGGCAAAGAATTGAGGGTCATTGTCTCCTAACAGGAATGGAGAAACTGAGACACCCCACCCCCAGCCCGGAAACCTGCAAAGAATTGGATGCTATCAACAATCACATAAGCTTGGAAAAGCATCCATTCCAAGTTGAGATTCAGGTGAAAGCCCAACTGCGGCAGACAACTGATTGGAGGAATTAGCTAAACTATGCTGGGATTCCTGACCACCACCCCCCCCCAAAAAAAAAGAAATAAAAAGCTATGATAAAATACATGTGTTTTATGTTAAGCCTCTAAATTTATAATAATCTTATTTCATAACAATAGGTATTCAATAAATAAATAAATAAATAATATTGCAGAGCAACAGGTATTCAATACATTCCCCTAACCCCCATCCTTCTCTAGGGATTCTAATGGCACACATGCACACACACACAGACACACACACACAAGGTTACTGCAGAAAGTTAATGAAAGATTCGTATTATTTTTTAATGAACTTTTTGAAATACCTTCATATATGTGGCTGCTTGAAGTTGTCCCACAGTTCACTGACATTCTGTTACACAGTTCACTGACATTCTGTAAATTGTTTTTGCATTCTTTTTTTCTGGCTTTGTTTTATTTTAAATAGTTTATATATCTATGTCTCAATTTCACTAATCTTTTCTTGTGCCATGCTGTTGGCCTTTAATCTCACTGTTTGTTTTTTAGTTTTCATCTCAGCAAGTTTGATTTGGTTCTTTCTTATATGTCTGCTAGTACATATCTACTTATATTTTTAAAAATATGGAAACAGATATAATAACTATTTTAATGTTCTTTTTTGCTACTTCTAATATATGTGTCAATTCTGGCTCAATTTGAATCAGCTAAATTATTGTTTGTGCTTTCCTGCTTCTTCATTGCCTGGTCTTTTTGATTAGGTAGCATTGTGAATTTCACTTTTTCGGGCACTGGGTATATTTGTTTGTACTACTATAAATATTCTTGAGCTTTGTTCTGGCATGCAGTTCTTGATACAGTTTGATCATTTTTGGTCTTGCTTTTATAATTTGTTAGGTGGATCCAGAGAAGAATTCAAGGTAGAGCTAAAGACATGACTGAGGCATTCCATTCCTAGTATTCTATCGGTGCTCCATGAATTATTAGTGTTTTTATTGTAGCATAGGAGATCATTTTCTAAGCTCTGTGTGCTCACCAGATACTATTAGCTAATCTTGGAGGGAGGTTTCTTTCCTGATGTCAGGTATTTTCCTCACATCTATGCACTCAACAAGACTCTTCTAAATACCTGAGGGAAACTGCAGATTTCTGGTGTTCTCTCTCTACACAGCCTTCTCTACTTCAATACTCTGTCCAACAAACCAGATACAGCTATGTCTCACTAAACTCTCAGCTTTGTGCCCTAAAATTATGGAATCTTTTAGCCTCTTCTTGGATTTTTCCCCCTAGACCACATCCTGGAAACTGCCTTAGGGGAGCAAGCTTGCAATCATAGGGTATACCTTGGTTGCTTTCCATCTTTCATAGATTATCATCCTTCATTGGCTGGTGTTCAGTATCTTGAAAACCATTATACATATTTGGATTGTCAAGTAGGAGAGTGAATCCAATCTCTGTTACTCCATCTTGGTAAGATAGAGTTGTATCTATTTAGATATTTTTAATTTGATTTAATGTTATTTACTTTTCTTGATTTTTTCACACTCCTTTACTTCAAATATTCCTTGTAAATGCAAAAGGTAGTCTTTAATTAGCATGCAGTTATAACAGAGAAAATATAATTACATATAATTGATCATATGAAATATAAATAGAAGATGCCCTTTTATTGAGGATAGTATGACATGCATGGGAGCAGAAAAAAGTAAAACCTGATGGATTCAAAGTTTCTGTCACAAGAGACACCTTAGACTAGAAACCGAGCTAGAAAAAGAAGAGAGGAATAAAACGTGCTGAACATAACACCACAATTTGGAGTTTCTAATTTTTTCCTGACTTGTATAGTTATGACATAAAATATATTTGATTTATATAAATCATAAAGTCTAATTTTATTTTACTAAATTTACCAGTTGGTAACTCATATATAAGCCAGTTGGATTAAAAACAAAAGAAACAATGATAAAAATGCATTCTGCTTTTGCCCTCCAGAAAATTAAGCCTGTAAGTCAAAAGGAGAGAAGGCACAATGCACAGACGCAAAAAACCTATAATGCAAAGTAGAAGACTATTGTCAAGAATATGAAAATTTAGAATATGAAAAATAGACGTGATTCATATTTATGGAAATTTTTGCCTTATGAATTGTAATTATGACACTAAATTTACATATATTAATTATGCTAGAATATCTTATTCTTTTCTGACAAAGAATAATTTCAGGCTGGTAAAGATGTACACATGAAAAAATAAAATTATAAAACTTTTGGTCAATTTGATCAAAACTGCCCAACTTTTAATTGTCATTTATTGTATAAATTAATTAGGTACTTATATTTGTGTGTGAGTTAAAACGTTCTTTTAAAACTCTAAAAAAGTTTGCTATCTAAAAGAGAACCCACTGATAAAATGATGGCAAAGGTGTGGAGAAAAGGGAACCTCTGTACACTGTTGGGTGGGAATGTAAACTGGTGCAGCCATATTATAAAATGCAGTTCCTCAAAAAATTAAAAATAGAACTACCATGTAATTCAGTAATCCACTCTGATGCTATCTAAAGGAAGTGTAATAAATGCCCCCTAGAAATGTCTTTTCCCCCATGTTAATCTCAGTATAATTCACAATAGCCAAGACATGGAAACACCTAAGTGTGTGTCAATGGATGAATGGATAAAGAAATTATGATATATATACAAATACATAGTATATAAAAAACATAAAGTATACAAATAAAATATATTTTATATATATTTATAAATAATATATTTATAAACACACATGCACATGTATACATACACAAACACATAGTACTTCAAAAAATTCATGAAAAAATGGGGTCAAAAGATAATACAAATATTTCCATGAACTTTTTGAAGTACATTCACAAATATAATGGAATATCATCCAGCCTTAAAAATGAAGGAGATCCTGATATTTGCAACAACGTGGATGAAAGTGGAGGACATTAAGTAAGTGAAATAAGCCACACACAGAAAGAAAAGCACTGCATGGTTTCACTTATACGTAGAATCTTAGAGAAAAAAAAAAGTCAAATCCTTAGAAACAAGCAGTAGAAGAATATTTATAGGATGGGGAATGTAGGTCAAAGAATACAAAGTTGCATTTACACCTGATGAGTAAGTCAAGAGGTCTCATGTACAACATGAGGACTATAGTTAATAATATTGTATTGTATATGGAAAATCTGGGAGGAGAGAAGATTTTAACTCCTCTCACCATACACACACAATAAGGGTAACTGTGAGATGATGAAATGATGGCTATATTAATTTGCTTGATTGTCACAACTATTTCATTATGTACAAGTATATCAAAACATCATGCTGTACACCTAAAATATATACTGTAAAAAAATTTAAAACTAAAACAGAACCAAATGTAAATTCTCCCTAATTATGCAAATAAAATGTAAAATAAAAAACTGAACGGTTTACATGCAAATTTTCTTGCCATGGGTCTTCTTAAGGAAAGTTGTTTTAAATATACAGAAATAATAAATAAATAAATTATTACTTTTTATTGATTTTATTCTCAAAGAACAATTACCAGGCCTAATTTTATTAGCTTTTAAATTTTTAATTGAATACATTTTATAATTTCAGAAATGTTATTTAAGAGTTGTAGAGCCTCTTGTCAACATTACCTGCAACACTCTTATGTAAACTATGTTGCAGTAAAATAACATATGAAGATGAATTTCTTAGCTGGAATATTGACCTGTAAGTTAATTTTAATATATTGTTTCTGCTTTTTCGTAAATATGTTGGTCAGAATTTTTTAAACACTGTCATTTTAAAAGTTATTTGATATTTTTTCTGTATTAGAACACCAAAGATATACTAAAAAGAACAGTATTATTTTAAGTAAACAATTACTTATTATTTTAAAAACTTTTAATGAGGTTCTATCAGATAATTTAGTTTTATTCACTTCATAATTTTTAAACTTGAAGTATTAAGGAAATCGTCTTTGAAAATGCATATGCCATACAGGTTGGGTTTTGTATTTAAATTAACTTAAATTAATTTGGATTACATTTCCCCCAAAATATATGAAATATTTTGATTTTTCCATCATTGTCAACTACAAATATTAGTTCATTAGACACTTTCAAAATAAAATTAAAGAACATGTTAGTGTGATCGTTTAGATAACTTGATTCAGTTGAATTTTATCTTTTGAAATTAATGGCCAATTCTAAAAATTATACATGACATGTTATTGAACTAAACAATATTGGGAAATGATATTTTTTATTTATTATATTTAATATATGCCATTAACTGCAGTAGTACTGCAATTAATGAAGCTACATGGGCATTTGAGCTGCTTTTTTTTTTTATTTACAGTTGTGTTAATGAATTACAGTTCACATCTACATTTATAATTATAAGAGATAAAAACAACACATTGCTCTATTCCATTTTCTAGAAACTGGCTCATAGTTAGCACTAATTGCCCAACTCTTTTGTATTTTGCAAGAATTAGCATGATAAAAGCTGGCATGATTTTGTAGATTTAATTATATTTTTGCTGTTATCTAACAACGATGTTATTTGAAAAATTTTTTTTTTTTTTTAGCAATATCTGTCTTGTAAACTCTGTGAATCAAGGAGCAACTTCATTCAACATTTGCTCAAGAAGTTAAATGCCAGGTGGCATTAATTATGCAAGTTTTATTGCAAAAGCAAAGAAATTGTGGATCTTGGTACTCATAGTCTGATTCTTTAAAATATAAAAGCAATGAATTGAACTTTTAGGGGTTTAGTAAATGAGTTAATAATCTCTTGCTTTCAAAGACACTACTAGAGCACTTTACATTGAATTACTTATTCAATTATAAAGAATTTCAGCAGCTAAATGCCCTTAGATTTTGCCTATCCCACCAACCTACACAGCCCTTCATACTCTGTTAACTTATCTCTTAATCAGACTTACAGTTCAGGAAAGTCATCTTTTATCTGTGCAGGGACACATTTGATAACAACTGAAAATAAAGGATACTCTCCCTAGAAAAATGCATAGACACATGTGGGGAAAACAGAATAATTTAATCAGGCTCCCTCGACATTTCTTGTAAATAAGTTGTATGGGTGGAGTTAGTGTGCATGTGACCCAATGTGTCTTTTTAGTTTTGTAGCTATTGTGTGTTCTGCAGTTTGTGAAGCAGGCTGGGGCAGAGAGGTCACATATAAAAATAGAGCATGTTTGGGGGCCAGCCCGGTGGCGCACTGCTACAGTGCGCCGCCTGGGAGCGCGGTGGCGCTCCTGCCGAGGGTTCGGATCCCACATACAGACCAGCCGCTCACTGGCTGAGCGAGGTGCGGGTGCAACACCGAGGGTTGCGATCCCATTGCCGGTCCCGGTCCAGTACGGGCGTGACACTGAGGGTTGCGATCCGTTGCCGGTCACGAAAAAAGACAAAAAGGAAAAAAAAAAAAATAGGAGCATGTTTACTCTGCCGTCAGCTGCTCAGTTTCAGTTTTTCTTTGGACTTTGCTGGTAGCAGTTGAGTTTCTGAGTTTTTCTGTGGACTGCTTAGCTCTTAGACATGTGTGTGCTGAATAAAGAGGCCCCAAGGACCTCTGTGCCAGTTACCTAGCTCATAGGCCTGTGTGTGAAGGGTTTGTGAATGGGCTTGAGGGGTCTGTGAGCACCAGACCCCAGCCCTAGCTCTACAACACATAAGTGTGCATGTAATTCAATGTGTCTATAGACCTCCAGAAGTACACTTGGACACCAGGTGCCTGGCTCCCTTCTTGCTTGAACACAGCACACTAGCACTAAGCTTTTCTCTGGGACCTCACAATAACCCAGATTGCAGCTAACCCTAGCCAGGAGAATCAATAGTAACTTAAAATTACAACAGCCTCAGAAGGGAATTCCCTTCAGGGCTAAATTATATTCTGAAAGGTCTAATCTCCCTCCTCTCCTCCCCGTTCCCCAGCACCTCACCCTTGCACTCCCTATGAGTGTCTATGCCAGTCTTAGCCATGTGTTTGCCAGCTGGCACAGACCTCATCTCCTTTTACTCTAGTTACAGCACAGGATATGTGTACTTCTGTTCACGGTCCATCCCTTGTACTGTTCTCTGTTTCCTTTTTCTGATCTTAGGCCCCTTACTTCCTGCCATCCCCAGCCATCCTATACACACTTTAAAACACTTCCCTCATGAGGTGTGGAACACCTTTTCATGGTTAATGCAGAATGGGCATTCCTTGTAGCCCTGTCAAGGTGATACTGTTGACATCTAAATTCCAGGTTACTCCTTTCTCTTCCCCAAAGCAACTCTTAGATAACTCATCTTTTATAAAAGTCACTTCTTCTTTGGGGTCAATTTCTATCACACAACTCAATCACAAGCTTCATGAAGCCTTATCATTCCTTGTTGTATCACTGGAGTCTGAGAGCAATGTCTGTGTACGACAGTATGTTCCATTAAAACATGTGTTTTTGTGCTAAATGCTTCTCTTGTGGAAGAAGAAAAGTATGTGCAAATACCCATTAAGTTTTGACATGAACTGTGTTTGAATATTTCTTACTTAGCATGAGCACAAAAACTCTATTGAATACTTCCACTTGGTGCTGAACAAAAAAAAAAAAATCAATAGCCATATAGTAAACACACTTACAACAATGGTATCTTCTGTTAGAAAATACTGTTTGATTTGTGGTGTTTATATCATTAAAACTGACTTCTGAAAAAGTATATTTCTCCTCAGCAATCTCAAGCTAAACATCTTTAACAATATCCTACCTTACGAAAATTTTTAATTAACTAAAACATCTGCATTCCTGCTGGTTACATTTTCATACTTGACTATTTACTAAAATATAAGTCCTACATTCAGAAGCAGACTAACTATAATTGTGTAATTTACACAACCCCAACCCCATCTACTAGCAATACTGAAGATATGTATGTCTGGACTTTATGATATGTTTGTGTAACTCTTAAGTTAAAGATATTTCCATATCGACTTTTATTTTTTCCAGTATATCTCAGGAAATGATGTAATTTGGGGTACTTTTTTCTTATATTCCCCAAATATCGAAGGGGTAACTTTTCAGCTAACTGACACAAAAATACACACACATTAATTTTAGTTTCATAAAGCAGTAAAATATTATATTTGATGGCTGGTTTTTGCATTAACAATAAACTGTTAAATTTAAAACACGCAGAAATGCTCTTTTCATTTTATTTTGCTATTGTTAACTTTTTCTTGGATTATATGGTGCCAGCATTTTGCTCTGTTAGTTTTACAGTGGCCATTGGCCAAACAAAATGTTATGTTGACCTAAACTGCAAGAGGTCTGTGTCTAAAAATCTACTGTTTTGGAGATCACAGCTTCTCTCTCTCTCTCTCTCTCTCTCTCTCTCTCTCTCTCTCTCTCTCTCTCTCTCTCC